>NC_137610.1:43432591-43602591 GCF_963280865.1 Gymnoscopelus braueri | reverse complement strand
TGCATTTTTAACTTGCAGAGCTCGCCGACATAAAGCCGCGGTGACCCCACAGTCACAAAGGCAATTAAATAATAGATCTAGACGTTACTTATATTTTTGACTGTCTTCAGGGGGGAGGGGGGGGGAGAATCTCCTCACAGATGAATAATTGATGATGCTGACCGCACCAAATTGATTTGAAATCTTTATAAAGTCTTCTCCTCTTCCTGCTATAACAGCTGTCAGAAGTCATTATCATTTTCAATGACCCTGAGAGAGAGGGAGTGTGTGTGTGTGTGTGTGTGTGTGTGTGTGTGTGTGTGTGTGTGTGTGTGTGTGTGTGTGTGTGTGTGTGTGTGTGTGTGTGTGTGTGTGTGTGTGTGTGTGTGTGTGTGTGTGTGTGTGTGTGTGTGTGTGTGTGTGTGTGCACGCGTGCGTCTGGGAGGAGAGAGTAGACTTAAGCACATTAAACTACCCACCATCTTTACACCGTAGAGTTGTCTACAACCACAGTCTTCTACCTTTGGCCACTTTGCAAACTGAAACTACTGCTTATACCTGTATGAGACAAATAAACCCTTCTTACTTTATTGAAATTATGTTGAGAACTATATACTATTGTTATATACTACTATATATACCATATATAGGCACTCTACTATCTGCCTAGAATTGCCAAAACCTAATCTTGAAAAAAAGAATGCTCAAACGACCAACAGAACAAGGTTGTACTGGATGGGCTCTCAGTCACTAACGGTAGAAGACTGTTTATAATGGCCAGCTCCCGGGTATGAATGTGTTTCTATGTATTGTGTGCAACACTAGGGGAGAAAATGTTATGTTGCAGTTGTGTGGATATAAGCCTTTTAGTTTTTCCTCTTGTCAACAGGCAAAGGTAAGCGGGTCACCAAACAATTTCAGTGTAGATGTGGTGGGACGCCGAGGTGAACCTTCATGTCACTCCTCCTGACAGCTCACAGCAGGAGATGAAATGACCAGGAGGACAAAATGGAAAGGAGGCGCTTGACCTTCTCTGGCAAGTTGAAAACAACAGGAATGGCTGCTATTTGAAGACAAGTCCCCACGGTTATCGAAAAGCAGCAAGGGGTGATGGTAACGGAGGAAGTTGTTTGAAGCCTTTGTTGGCATCGAAGTTTGGTGGTCAAAAGTTCAGTTTTGTTGTTTGCTGTGTGGCTGGATGACCTCATCTTTGAATTTGACAGTCTGAAATGTCAGCATGGTGTCCTCTGTTACAATGCTGTCGCCCTAGTGATTATTATGTCATCATCCATCTCATTTAGGACAGTGTTTAACTTGATTGAACATCTCACACAAGGAATGGCAGCATTTGCAGTCAATGGTGTTGACTGTGGGGGTATTCCGTCAATTCATGTGAGGGAATAACCTTTGTCAACTAGATAGCTACATGAATCACCAAAATGTTTGTCATGATTGGAACAGGTTTTGAATATTAATTGAACACAATTTAACACGGTAATGACTATGTTCCTGCACTGCTCCCTCCTAGAGCTTTAATCGGGCCAGAAAAGTTTAACTCGAACCGGCCGGAGCCTGACAGAATTCTGTCCGAACCAGATCAACCTTTTATTAAGCCAGAACCCGATTACAGCCCGAGATGTTTCTGAACAGCGGCAGAAGCCTTTTTTCCTCCTCATTAAATCTTATAGGCTTACTAGGCTACAGTACTGGTTATACGTGAAGAACAATTCTACCTTTTTCCAAATAGCATTCTGTTTTTCAAAGTGACCGTTCTACAAGCGCGTCATTCCAATGTGGGACGCACAATGCCGAACTTTATCAAAGTACAACAAAGTGGCCTGGGGTGTGAAAAGAAAACAACAGCACAGTGATGAGTCACAGAGAACCGGGTCGCTGTGCGCATCACTACTCTCATTTACATAAACATCAATTATTCCCCTCATCTTCCTTCCTCTTCATTTTCTCATGTGGTAGGAAAACCTACTTTCCCATGCCTGTGTGTGTGTGAGTGTGCGCGCATGTGTGCCTCCCTCTTGCACTTCAATATGCGGTCCAGAGTGTTCCTGGGTGGTCCTATTTACAACTTGTGATGCCTGGAAATGTTGACAAGGTCCCCTGAGGAATATTGTTGCATTGGAGAATATATAATGGTATGTACTCAAAGAAAGCGACAAACCCCAAGTAATGGTAATTATGCATCCCTTATATTCTATTCATCTATATATAGATTTATATACCCATCTATTCTCTCTAATTACATAAGATATAGTGTGTGTGTGTGTGTGTGTGTGTGTGTGTGTGTGTGTGTGTGTGTGTGTGTGTGTGTGTGTGTGTGTGTGTGTGTGTGTGTGTGTGTGTGTGTGTGTGTGTGTGTGGGTGGGTGGGTGGGTGGGTGTGTGTGTGTGTGCGTGCGCAGTGCTGGCTTAATGCAAGGTCATAAGTGCTGGGCACCAACCTTGGGGGGGCACCAAACGGCAGGGCAAAAGTGAAAGAAGACTCTACTAACGTGGAAAGAAATATTGAAACAGTGGCTGCTGAGGAACCGATAAAACAGTGAAACAGCACCTGCTGAAAATGTACCCCCTGTGGTAGGGTAGGACCAGAGGTATTGCATGAAACTCAAAGGGAAATATCTTCCCCTCGAAAAAAGGCTCTCCATTATAGTTCAACAGTAGAGATTGTGCCAATCGGAAGGGGGATCCGGGTTTGTATTCCGGGGAGGACATGAATGTTACGGATTTTAATATAAGTCTAGGACATTTTCTGTTTTTTGTTCTGTGACATCTATCATGCAAATACAAATAGCACAACCATTTTGAATGTACAGTATTAACTTTTTTTTTCAACTATATATATATATATATATATATATCACACTATTTTTTACTTTCTCCTCTGTTCTATAACTCAGCTCTCCCTCGTGGCTGAGAGTGACTCAGTCCACATTAACAAGCACAAAAACTATTGTTTTTCCTGCTCAACTGGAGGTGTTTAATGAAGCGGGCAGCATATTTCTTGCTTCTTGAAATGAAGTTTGGTGAGGTTGAAAGAAAATAAAATGATATAATTGCGGAGAAAAGAAAATTGCACAAATGCACTCCCATGCCAATGTCTTATTTATTCATTATTTATTCATTGTGCATCTCTTGTGCCTCCAAGATTTTCTAACTATAGCCGAAATCACCACAGAACACTGTGTGTGATTGTTCAGAAATTAATATTCCATACGGAAGGGTTGGGATCTTAATGCGGCGCTATGTAACATTTTTTTAATGAATAAAATGCAATGTTCTCCAATCTGTATGGTTGAGTATGTTGATTCAATATAACTTATACAATTGGGGTGGTTGTATTTTGTCTCCCTGCTCTTCATTTAGATCGTGTCAAAGGTCATGTCTCACCTAGACACAGGATCTGACACAAATTTTGACCTGATGGTCAAGATTCAATTTATCCCCTGAGCAAGCAGGCAGGCTCTATTAGCTCAATGGTAAACATTTCAGTACTTGTGCAAGTACTCCGGCTTCAAATCTGGGGTAGAAGAGGGAAGTTATATTAACTAATGGAATGTTGGGAGCTCAAAGAGAAACTGCACCAAGTATAAAAATATTGGTCTGAATTTAACTAAAAAAAAAGACCAAAACGTCTTTTCAAGTTTACTGTGACACATTTACAGGTATAAAAGAGTGTGTGAATTTCCGTACAAGCTTCCACAAATTGCTGCTCGAAGATAATCAAGAAAAGGAAAATGTCAAATAACAAAACAGCGATATCAAATATACATAAGGTGTGTAAATAAAATACTTAAGTCTCTTGTGCAAGTAAGACATCACTTTGCAGCAGATATCAAGTATTAAATGTGTTGGAATGTATAGTCATATACATAGAGTGATAGTGCCAGTGTGATGGCAGTGCAGTACTGTATTTTCACAGTCATATACACATAAAGTGATATAGAAGTATGCTGCTCGCGATCAAATCTGCCCCCCCCCCCCATCTTCCCACAAACCCCCCCCAAAAAAGTAGGCTACCAGGGGAAACCATTTTGCTCATTTCCTTTTTTTATTTTTAAGTAAAATATCCGGTCCCCCCCCAAGGTCGGGTTTCACTGTTAGTTTATAACACTCTGCTCTAACTGCTGTGGCCTTCCGCCAAGGGACAAGCACACAAATAATGGATTAAGAGAGAGGAGTAGCGAGCCGCCAGGCTCTAACAGGCGACTGTAGAAGACATGAGTGATATTAATGGAAGCCATTAGAGGAGTCCTAACACGAGACAACACGGCTCTGAGTCTGGGCCTGGACTTGGCTCGGAGCGGGGTTGTTTTGGTGTTGCAGACAGTGACACCGACCCTTTCACGTTTTTACCCCACTTGAACCCCATCCCTATTATGGTTGAGGGACGTTCGCCAAAAATTGCCGATCTACAAGCTCAAAAAAATTGCCGATCTACAAGCTAAAAAAAATGGCTGATCTGATCTACAAGCTCACAACGCGTTGCAATGCAACGCGTTGTGAGCTTGTAGATCAGATCAGCCATTTTTGTTCAAGAGATTCGATGTGGGGGGGGGGGGGCACGTGGGGCAGTCGTTAGCACTGTCGCCTCACAGCTAGAAGGCCCTGGGTTCGATTCCCGCCGAGGACGCTGTGGGCGCTGGGGGCGTGTCCTCTCCTCCGCGTCATCAGTGCCCATACCCTAGGTGGGGTTGGCGAAAGGGCTTTTCTGTGTGCATGTTCTCCCCATGTCCCCTAGGGTAGGTACCCTCACAAAAAACATGCAGTAATCCTGGTCTCTATACTGTCTCCCCCTGGTCATCCGGGGCACCTGATGGAGGGGAAAGGAACTAGTTGGAATAACGTGTTCCTTCCACGCGCTACGTCCTACCGGGAAAACTCCCCCCTGTCAGGTGATAAGGAGCGGCCTGCTAGCTCCTCATGCATTGAAGGAGGCATGAGCTCAGTTTTGGGACAGTAGTGCCCAGGATTAGATAGGCAATTGGCACTGGGTAAAAACATGGGTTACAAAATCGTGGTAATTAAAATTACATTCGGTGTAGATGGAAACAACAGAATGTTTTCTCAATGGAAAACAATCAACTATACCGCTGGTACTGCTGCCGATGGTTGCTGCAACTTCCCAAAATGAGAAAACATGGCACAGGCTGACTAAATAAGCGATGAAAACGGTTGTTTCAATCCGTCGCTTACATTTTCTTTTCCAACAAAATAGCAAACATCTGTTTGCGTTGTGGACTACCTTTACTTTTTGGCTGCAATGTGCGGAAAAAGGTAATAAGCGTGACCTTTCGCACTTTGGTGTGAGAAGTTGCCGACGAGGCATTCAGACTATAATTCAACGAGGTTGAACATAAGAAAATAGATACAGTTGATAGCCTGCACATAGTTGGCGGTCTAAAAAAAAAAAAATCCCGCCACCACAGAACCTCATCTCGGAACTTATAGCGGAGAGCGAGATTCCAAACGGAGCAGGTCTGTTTCACTAAGAACAAAGGGTTTAAAGGGATATTTCACTATTAAAAAATTGTGGGTTATTTTATCGTCTGCTCAGGTTTTTGTGAGCCCCCCAGACACGCCCCCCTCCTATACAAACCCATTATAACTTCAAACTCAATTTTTAACATGTTAGATTCATCAAAAACACCCGTCCTTGATTCTGGTGACTCATCCTGCCCTCCTAACTTTTTCATTTATTTTATTTTATTTCTTTATTGTATTTAATTTTTTTCATTTTCCCAAAAATATATAAAAAATAGATGAAAAAAGTAATCGAAAAAACACGGTCTCCTCACGTATTAGAAGGACAATATCAGTCACCAGAACCAAGGACGGGTGGTTCCGATTGATCTAACATGTTTAAAATGGAGTTTGAATTAACAATGGGTTTGTAAAGGAAGGGGGCGTGTCTGATAAAATGAATATCAAATATCAAATTGAAAGTGAAATATCCCTTTAAGAAGTTATTTGGCTGACACACCCACAGTGACTCACAATGAGCATGCAAGTAGGACAGCGGCTTGAGCGAGTTGTGCTCAAGGACACATTAACCCCCATTTACACTTTGGTATTAGAATGTGTCTTGGGTAATCAGAGCTGATTATACTCATATTCATGTGAAACTCTGTGTGTAAATGCACCCGGGACACACTGGGGATAAATTGAAATCTCACAGCTCACATCTCCTCGGGTGGTGGTGGTTTGAGACCCATTTGGCCGTGTTTGGAATAAATGAGAGTACATTTTGTACACAAGTCCCCTCTCTCTGTCTGTATCACCCTCCCTCCCTCCCTCTATTGTATTTCACTCCTCTTTCTTTTGTCCTAACTCTCTTTTTCACACTCTCTCCATCCCTCCCTCTGTTGATATCCGTTCCTCAATTTTCCTACTCTTTTTAATGAATTTGCTTTTGCTATTTTGTTTTGTTGTTTGTTTAGTTTTTGTCAACTAATGTACCCTTTTCTGTCTGTCTGTCTGTCTGTCTGTCTGTATGTCTCTCTTTCTCTCTCTCTCTCTCTCTACCTGGTGGCAGAGGTAAGTAGGACAGGAACAGGGGGCCCTTTGGGCCACAGTGAGAATGGAGCCAGCCGGCTGGCTCTATATCCATGTTGGCCCTAAGCGACTCCCCCAGGAGAGAACCCTTAATTACGCACACACATGCGCACACAGATACGTGCACGCGCGCACACACACACACACACACGCACGCACGTGCGCACACGCACACGCACACGCACACGCACACGCACACGCACACACACACAAATGTTTGTTCATGGCACTGCCTGAAGAGAAAACAGGGGTCCTCAGAGAACAGGAGGAAAAAGGAAGAGGCCTGCTGTCTAGTTTCACTTATCTCTCTCTTTATCTCTCTATTTCTCACACACCCACTCTTTGTCAAAATCAGAATGGCTTTATTAGCATGCCAGCACTCATGGGACTAAAAGGTGATATGAAATATACATAAAAAGATGCATATATTAAATATTTAAATTTGTGTGTGATTAAAAAAAAAGAAATATGTCATGCCATATTATGCTTTGTATGTTATGTTTACAGTACTTACGATAACAGAGGATACCAGCACTCACGGAACTTTTCGCGACGCCTTTCGGTGTCAACTTCAAGCCTTCAACAGTGTTGTATCACAACATGAAGGCTTGACAAGCAAGAAGGCAGACTCTTATTATCCCAGCACTTGCGCACAGGAAACAGGAAAGTTCCATAATGCAGCTTCAAGTTAACACTGAGTATTTAACAGTGTAAGTATAGCAAGTCATACTGAGGGGTTGCTGGCTGCATGTGTTTGCTTTTGTGGTCTGCAGGTGTTTGGTCTGGAGAGAGAGAGAGAGAGAGAGAGAGAGAGAGAGAGAGAGAGAGAGAGAGAGAGAGAGAGAGAGAGAGATGGGCACTCACCCATTATTCTTTCTCTCTCTCCATTTCCCTCCAGCTCTCCCTTTCTCTCTACCTCTCTCCCTGCATTTCCCTCTCTCTTTCCATCTCTTCACCCTCCCCTCAGACCCCTTCTCTCTCCCTACAGCACTACATTAACAACAAGCTCATAGCGCGGCACCAATTGTGCCGGGCTATGAGCTTGTAGATCTGCTTTTTTTTTTCGTGAAAATGTGTGCAAATCTTTGAATATACATTTTTAAAGCGAACATTTGTAACTCAAATCTTTGTTTCTGCAGGGGGTCCCTGGAAGAAAATATTTTGAGATGGAGGTCCACGGCCAAATACATATAAGTTTGGGGGTCCTTGACATGAAAAAGTTTGAGAACCACTGATATTATAGCAACATACATTTAAATAAATAAAACTGTTGAACTGGATTTAAAATACATTTTGTAGAATGGGCCTCAGGTTTTAATGGGTTAAGAAGAATGCTGAAAAAAAGGTTATGATTTTCAACTATCTATAACCAGACTGAGAGGGTACATCATAGTAATATCATCATGATGACATGTGGCCAAACCCTCTGCTGTACTCCCTGCTTCTTGACATGTTGAAGAGGGTGGAGGTGAGGATGATGACTTTCTCTACATCTCTCTCTCTCCCCCTCTCCCTCTCTCTCTCTCTCTCTCTACCCTAGGGCTGTGAATGATATTGGATAAAATGACATTCTATATTTTTGTAAGATGTGCTATAAAAAAACAGGAGTTACATAATTTCACCAGATACAACGTGACATCTCTGTGAGTGTGAACACATAATGTGCAAGACCGGTAATCATTACATCATTATGTTATTTATCAGATGGACTGTTCTCCTCTAGATTAGTCATGAGAAAACCTTGTCATTATATCAGTACAATAACTGAACCAGTTTGCCTTGGCTTGCCTAATATTTTGCAGCCCTACTCTACCCCTCTCCATCTCTCTCCCTCTCCCTCTCCCTCTCCCTCTCTCTCTCTCTCTCTCTCTCTCTCTCTCTCTCTCTCTCCTTCAGTCGTTTTAATCAACCCCATGTTGAGCTCTCATCTTGTCTAATCAAAAGTTCAATCATACTTTCCTCCTGTTGCCTTATCACGCTAACACTCCCCTCCCCCTCTCTTTGTATTTCTCTCCCTGTCTTCAAATTCAATCAGGTGCTTTTTTTGGGACAAAATACAACAATTCTTTATCAAGTTATCTAAAATAATAATCCCCCTCATCCCTCCAAGAGACAAGATACAAATTACATTTGATCCTGTCAGCTAGTGCCCTCTCCTGCCTAGAATTAGTACTACTGCTGTTTGTAATCACCTGTCTGTCTGTCTGTCTGTCTGTCTGTCTGTCTGTCTGTCTGTCTGTCTGTCTGTCTGTCTGTCTGTCTGTCTGTCTGTCTGTCTGTCTGTCTGTCTGTCTGTCTGTCTGTCTGTCTGTCTGTCTGTCTGTCTGTCTGTGTGTGTGTGTGTGTGTGTGTGTGTGTGTGTGTGTGTGTGTGTGTGAGTGTGTGTGTGTGTGTGTGTTTATCTTAAGTATGTTGTCATGTTCAACAGTGAAATATTTTGTCCACTCAGCCATGTGGAGACATCTCCACGTTTCACGTACATGTACACTTAATGGGGTGACTGTGTGTGTGTGTGTGTGTGTGTGTGTGTGTGTGTGTGTGTGTGTGTGTGTGTGTGTGTGTGTGTGTGTGTGTGTGTGTGTGTGTGTGTGTGTGTGTGTGTGTGTGTGTGTGTGTGTGAGAGAGAGAGGGAAAGGTTGTACATAACATTTTTTAATGTCTATTATGGACAAGGGACAGGGGGTTGCCCCTTGTTGACACACCTGAAAGAGACACACACACACACACACACACACACACACACACACACACACACACACACACACACACACACACACACACACACACACACACACACACACACACACACACAGTCACCCCATTAAGTGTACATGTACGTGAAACGTGGAGATGTCTCCACATGGCTGAGTGGACAAAATATTTCACTGTTGAACATGACAACATACTTAAGATAAACACACACACACACACACGTCTATATATAACATGGCTCAAGCAGGTCATGTAACATCTCATGTAACTCTCTCTCACACACACACACTCACACACTCACTCACTCACTCACTCTCATCCATGCTCAGATTGCTCACACAGACACACACACGCACACACACACACACGCATGCAGGGTCTTATAGCGTGCCAGTGGTCCAGGGGGGCTACTTTGTGTTGATTCCAGAGTGTGTTGAGACAGCCGTCTGTCCTGTTAGCCTAAGCTTTTATTCCAGGCTGCTAGGCTAATGGGAGCTAACACGTCAGTGCGAACTACACGCACTGAAGCAGTTGATGCCAGGACACTGCAGCAGGGAAGCATTAACCACTTGAACCCTAGCGCCTGTATTCTGGCGCGAACATCCACCGAAAATAGCCGATCAAGCTCACAGCGCGTCACACAGCGACACGTTGTGAGCTTGTACATCGGCTATTTTCGGATATTTGATAGATATTGATATTTGGTGTAGCCCATGCGAATCCAGTCAGCTAAGTCTAGGGCCCATGGCAATACGGTCAACTAAGTAGGCCTATATTAGGGCCCATGGGAATACGGTCAACTAGGTATAGGGCCCATGGGAATACGGTTAACTAAGAAGAAGGTTTAAGTGTTGAAGCCTGATACTCAGCCTGAATTTTCATTTCGTTTCACTCCATTATTCAGTCTGAAAGCCCTCTCAGTGCAGCCGATTTCTGAGATGGGGGCGTGGCCAAAGTTGGACTCTTTGGCGATTGGTTAATACTGGATTATCCCGATCCCGATTCGCCATACAGATTTTCAACCGAGAAAAGCCCGCCTTCGACAGCGTCACCAGACCCTGAATGCGAAGCTAGCGATTCAGGGGGTGGAGCCAGGCTAGAAGCCTGATTTATATTTCAAGGCAAGTTTATTTGTTTATTTGTCACATTTATGTCGCACTGCCGGTCCACGGGGCTCTGTTGTGTCTGACATCACTGATATTTTTCCCCTTGCAAGTTTATAATACAAGTAAGATGCTATAGCATATAAACTTGTATAAACTTGTTATTAAATAGCTTGTATTATATCTAGTGTTTTATATGTTGGACATTACGTTACTTAGCACACAGTCTAGCAGCGTGTGACAAATGAAGTCTTTGAAATCTTGAATCTATAATACTTTAGGCTAGGCTATCTGGACAGAATTTAATTAACCAGTCAGCAGATACATTACCACCTCAATTAAACAGGCAGTACTGTGTGTGTGTGTGTGTGTGTGTGTGTGTGTGTGTGTGTGTGTGTGTGTGTGTGTGTGTGTGTGTGTGTGTGTGTGTGTGAGAAAATGTATTAACACACACGCACATCAACAGATGTTTGTTTTTTTGCTCATGCACACAAACACATAGCAAGACACAGCAGTATACAGCAGTAAATCCAGTTATGGGAATTCTACTTAGAGCCATGCTCCATTTGTTCTCTGTGTGAGAGAAAACAGATTAACTCAATCTGCTGAAATGCACCTGCGTATGCACACACACACACACACACACACACGCACACGCACACGCACACGCACACGCACACACACACGCACACGCACACGCACACGCACACGCACACGCACACGCACACGCACACGCACACACACACGCACACACATATGAACTGGTGCACACAAGCATGCAGATTCTCACACAAGTAGTAGGCTACTATAATAGTATAATGTATATACTATACTACTACTACTATAATGATAGAAGCAGTAGTAGGCTACTTTTTTTTTCTTTTCTTTTTTTTTTCTAAAATGTTTATCCCGCGATTTTTGTAACCCATTTTTTTCACCCGGTGCCAATTTCCTAAGTGATCCTGGGCGCTACACCAGCCCTACACCAGCACTACACCAGTCCCCCACAGTAGGGAGGCCAGGGCCGAGCTCATGCTTCCTTCAGGCATGAGAGCCAACTGACCTTCTTGTCACCTGACAGGGGGGAGTTTCCCTGGTTGGACGTAGCGCGTGGAAGGAACACGTTATTCCAACCAGTTCCCTTCCCCTCCATCAGGCGCCCCGGCTGTCATGGGGGAGGCAGTATAGTGACCAGGATTACTACATGTTTTTGTGAGGGTATTAACTACCCTAGGAGACACGGGGAGAACATGCAAACTCCACACAGAGTAGGCCCTTTCGCCAACCCCACCTAGGGTATGGGCTACTTTTAGGAAGTACCTTTCCTAAAAGTTGAAGTTGTAAAATAGTACTTTAATAAAGGTACTAGCAGTAGTCACCGTAGTACTTTAAAGCTATTTTTTTTACATAAGTAAAAGTATCCATACTGCAATGTAGAATAAAAGTCTGGAATCAAAACTTTACTTGTGTAAAAGTACAAAAGTATTGGCATCGAAATGTACTTAAAGTACCTAAAGCAAAAGTACTCATGTTTTCAAAATGTTTTCAAAATGTATAAAATCATTTGAAAATAGCAATCTATGCGACGTGTTGTGAGCTTGTAGATCGGCTATTTTCAAATAGCAGATGTCTATTATAGGGCTGAAGTGGTTAACGTATGTTTTGTAATAATATTTAACATCTACAGAGAAAATAGTAACTAAAGTTGTCCAATAATTGTAGTGGAGTAAAAGTACAATATTTGCCTCTAAGATATAATGAGTAAAAGTATTGAAAATTAGAAATACTCCAGCATCTTTATTTTTGGTTCTGGACAAATACAGAGATCTCAAATACAGATATATGGGTATAAAAAGGATTCAGAGAGACAGACAGACACACAGACACACACAGATTCAGGGGATTTTTGGGATTGTCTGTTATGGACGAATGCCAATCCAATCGACTTACCACTCGGCACAACACACCCTCAGGTCCACGCCAATTTTGAAGTCAATCGGTTGGATGGTGCTCGAGTTAGGTGATGGAAAGACACACACACACACACACACACACACACACACACACACACACACACACACACACACACACACACACACACACACACACACACACACACACACACACACACACACACACACACACACACACACACACACACACACACACACACACACTCACTCACTCATATACTACACTCGGCACAACACACCGTCAGATCACGCCAATTTTGAAGTCGATCGGTTGGATAGTGCTCGGGTTATGTGAGGGAAAGAAACACGCGCGCACACACACACACACACACACATACACATACACATACACATACACATACACATACACATACACATACACATACACATACACACACACAGATTCAGATACTAAAACTGATAAATAAGATGTCAATTTAATATTCCCTTTACTTGTACATGCTCCACATAACACACATGATATGATGTTATAAACAAAGGTGATGTGTTTTCCAGGTGTATTCATATAGAACACATATGATAGAGTAGCCATCACTGTAGTGTGTCTGAAAGTCCTGGTGCAGTAGCTAATTATTGGAAGAGGCAGCAGAGAATATGACAGTGAGTTCAGAATGATAACTGGTTGCGCCACTGGGTTTGATGCTGTTTGCTTCACCTAACCTAATTGTTTCAGTTTGATAAACTATAGCATGCAGAGTGGCATTGGTTGAGCAATCTAATATAGTGTCATCTAGTGGTCCCTGTGTGCGTGCGTGCGTGCGTGCGTGTGTGCAGTGTTGGAAAGCAACACAATACTTTTCACTCCAGTACAATTATTTGAAAACTAGTTACTTGATTTGAAAATCACCAATGTCAATCTTCAAGCTCACAACATGTCACAACGTGTGAGTACACTACTTTTACTTTGGTCCCTTTGGTCCAAGAATATTTAGACACCGATACTTGTGTAGGCCTACTTTTACTGAAGTCAAATTTGGAATACATGGCCTTTTACTTGTAACCAAGAATTTATATATTTTGGGTTTTTTTTTGTACTTTTTTTCTTATTATTTTTTTTTAATTTAGAGTAGCCAATTATTTTTCACAACTTTTTCTCCACAATTTAGTCGTTATGCCAATTAATTCCTCCCCACACGCATTTCTGTGTTGTCACTGCTGTCGTATCGTACTGCCAGTGAGGAGCTACTATTGCTAAGTATTGCTACTTTTACTTAAAGTAAAAAAGAAATAGTACTTCTTCCACTACCGTGTGCATGCGTGCGAGCACGTGTATAAGTTTGTTTTGTAATGTTGTGTTGTACTCGTGAGTCATGGAGTCCTGTATGTGCATGTACTTTGTCAGTTGTTCAGTGTTAATAGTTTACGTTAGGTTGTCAATGAAGCATGTGACAACACTAATCCTTTGTATAAAACCGCACAAGAAGTGGCAATTAGGTGTTTCTGATTCTTCTGGTTGTGGTTCAGAGAGAGAAAGAGAGTGACAGGGAGCGAAAGAGTAGGAAATGAGACAGAAGGTAAGCGAGAGATAGCCACACACAAATGTAGAAATGTAAATGTAATTATCCCGCATTCAAAGCAGCACACCATCCGTGTCTTGATATCTGCCACTGCCACAGCGAGCTGCCCGTGGCTGAATACATTACAATACACTACAATTACATTACAATGCATTACTGTTACAACCCCACTCCTCCTGCAGACTCTCACGGAATGTAATAAACTGACACTTGTTTCACACCAGCTGCTTTCCAAGAGTCTGTGTCAGGATAATTAGGTAGAAATCCAATTATCACAGAGAGGGGAGCTGCAGCGGAATATCAGACTGCTATTGTGCTATAATTTCAGGCTTCCGTCATCTGAGACGGCTGCGATAAAGAAAACAGATCGGTCGGCCTTACTTGGAGCGTTTGCTTGTTGTGAGCGTTTGCACATTTACACAAGAAGGCACTTTGTTTGTTTACCCACAGAGACATTTGGAGTGTATTTATGTATTTATAATTTTTTTCCATGTTGAAGTCTTAAAGAGACATTCAAAATATCAAGTCAAGTCAATTCATCGACAAAGTCAATTCATCGACCTCACATACAGTAACATAGTAACAGTACATACTGACAGTCTGACACACATGGTAGAGAGACAACAGTTTAACCAGGGTTCATCCTCCCTCATGTGTTGTGCCACACGTTCCTGGTCCCTCCCCTGCACGCCATAGAAGGGCAAGGGCTGGGCGTCTCCCTCAGCCAGCAGCCAGCTCAGGTGTGGCTGGTCCCAATCAGCCCAGCTGCTCCACTTCACCATCATCAGGAGCTGGCCAATATAAGCTGCTGAGAACCGACGCCCGATGCTTGAATATTAACTACTGTGGTTAGTGTTGCCGGCTGTTAACTTGTGTTCCTGAGTTTCTCTAAAAAGCTACTTTGTATGTTCGATGCTAACTTTGTTCTCTTTTTGTCCCAGGCTCCCTCCTCCTCAAACCCAGCTCCATCCACGCTCCTCCGCCCTCTCCACCAGAGCTTCGCTTCCTTACTTCCTGGATTACAAAAACCCTCTCACCTCCCCAGGACTTTCCCTCCCACCGTAACGTTTATTATTTAATAAAATTCCTTTTACTCCTGTTCCTGGCTCAGTGTCTTTGCCTTTGGGGTCCCCGGCACATTTGGCTACGCAGCACCGGTCGAGCGTAACAGAATATTCAAGCCATCATGAGCCAAGCCGGGGCTCCAGGGGCAGAGAACCAGCCCCCCCCAGAATTAAGAGAATTTGTATTTGGCCAGGCTACAGAATTATCAGTTTTGCAGCAGGAATTAAGTAAGGCCTTCCCCACTGTCCAGTCCCAAATTTCTGTTCTTGAGCAGACATCCCAAACCACCGTTGGTGCTATGGCTACACTATCTACCCAGGTTAACGATTTAGCAGGAGCCTTGGCAGGCATACAACGGTCCCTGGATGCCCTTACTGCCCATGTCTCTGCCAGAGGAAATCCTACTCCCGTTCCCGGCTCTGGACCCAGTACTTCCAACATGCCTGCTATCCCCGTTCTCCCCGCCCCACAGCGGCCTCGGTCTGAGCCTGGCTTAGCTAGCCCTAGGCCGTTTGATGGTAATTTTGATCAGAGCAGGGGCTTCTTGGCACAGTGTGAGTTACTCTTCACACACCAGCCTTCCAGATACTCTTCCGATGGGTCCAAGATTGCTCTGGTCATGTCCCTCCTGGTCGACGAGGCCCTCAGCTGGGCTATTGCAGCGGTAGAGAACAACCCAGCTTTTGCCACCGTCTACTCACAGTTCAAGAGTGAGTTCCGGGCTGTGTTTGATCATCCTGCAGACGGACAGGACGCTTCTAGCCGTTTGCTCGTTGTCCGCCAGGGGGCGCGTTCAGTGGCCCAGTATACGCTGGAGTTCCGGATCCTTGCTGCCGAAAGCCATTGGAATGACCACGCCCTCCTAAGTGTCTATCGCAAGGGGCTGAGTGATGCTGTTAAGGATCTCATTGTCCGCGACAGCCCAAGGACCCTTAGTGATCTCATATCACTGGCCCTCAAGATGGACACTCGGCTTCAGGAGCGCCGTGCGGACCGAGCCCAACGAAGCTCTCTTCACCCTATGCCCAATCGCTCCGCTTCGGTGTCAACCGCTTCACCGTCTTCCAGCTCAACTCCGCCTCCCCCGCCTCCTTCTACAGCCGGGCCTGGAGAGCCCATGGAGATCGACCGAGCACGGCTCTCACGAGCGGAGAGGGAACAGAGGCTGAGCAACCAGCTGTGTCTCTACTGTGGAGAGCCAGGACACTACATCAAGGCCTGCCCAACCCGCCCAAAAGACCGAGCTCGCCGGTAGGGGCTATACTGGTGAGCAAAGCAGCCTTTTCCCAGCCCAAGAGTAGTCCCAACCGTCTTTTCCCCGCTACCCTGGCCTGGGACAAAGAGACACTGGCTGTTAGTGCCCTCATTGACTCTGGGGCAGACGAGAGCCTAATGGACATTTCCTTAGCTCGACAGGCGGGCATCCCTTTAGTTCCCTTAGATCGCACTCTGTCTCCCCGGGCTATCGACGGGCACTCCTTGGGTACTATTTCCTTTTCCACTGAACCTCTCACGCTCACTCTTTCGGGTAATCACTCTGAGTCCATACGCTTTTTTGTTCTGCACGCCCCCACTGCGCCTCTGGTGTTAGGTAGACCTTGGTTGGAGAGGCATGAACCTCACATCTCTTGGGCCTCTGGCCGGATCCTGGGTTGGAGCACAGCATGCCATGCGGCCTGTCTGCGCTCCGCCCTGTCTCCTCCCAGTGGTCCCAGGCCCATGTCCTCTCCTCCTGATGTCACTGGTGTTCCCGCTGTCTATCTTGACCTTGCCCTGGTGTTTAGTAAGGATGAAGCCCTTTCACTTCCCCCTCACCGGCCATATGATTGTGCCATCGACCTCCTTCCTGGGGCGTCCCATCCTAAGGGGCGTCTCTACAACATCTCCCTTCCGGAGAAGGAGGCGATGCGCAATTATATTGCAGAGTCCCTGCTCTCAGGCATAATAAGACCATCGTCTTCTCCCCTTGGGGCAGGCTTCTTTTTTGTGGCTAAGAAGGATGGCGGCCTGAGGCCTTGTATCGACTATCGCGGTCTTAATGACATCACGGTGAAGAATAAGTATCCACTCCCCCTGATTAGTTCCACTTTTGAGCCACTTACTCACGCCCGGGTGTTCACTAAGCTAGATCTCCGCAACGCCTACCACCTAGTCCGGATCAGGGAGGGCGACGAATGGAAGACGGCCTTCAACACCCATCTCGGCCATTTCCAGTACCTCGTGGTGCCCTTTGGCCTTTCCAATGCCCCGGCTGTCTTCCAAGCCCTCGTGAACGACGTGCTAAGAGACATGCTAAACGTCTTTGTGGTGGTCTACCTGGACGACATCCTCATCTTCTCCAGGTCCTTGGAGGAACACCACCAGCATGTCCGCCTAGTTCTCCAGCGGCTGTTGGAGAACCGCCTCTTTGTCAAAGCCGAAAAGTGTGAGTTCCACTCTGACTCTGTGACATACCTTGGAAACGTTGTGGAATCTGGACAGATGCGTGCTGATCCCGCCAAGGTCAAGGCAGTGGAGGAGTGGCCGCGTCCCACTAACCGGACTCAGCTCAGAGGCTTCCTGGGTTTCGCCGGTTTTGTACGCCGGTTCATCAAGGGATTCAGTCAGATTGCTGCCCCTCTCAATGCCCTTACCTCCATCTCATGCCCCTTTTCCTGGACCCCCGAAGCTGAGGCAGCTTTCTCCAAGCTCAAGGGCTTGTTCTCTACAGCTCCTGTGCTCGTCCACCCTGACCCGGAGAGGCAATTCATCGTGGAAGTGGATGCTTCAGATACGGGCGTCGGAGCCATCCTCTCCCAGCGGTCTGAGGAGGACCAGAGGGTGCATCCGTGCGCTTATTTCTCCAGGACCTTCGACTCCGCTGAGAGGAATTACGACGTGGGTAACAAGGAGTTGCTGGCAGTCCACGACGCTCTGAGGGAGTGGAGACACTGGTTGGAGGGAGCGAAGCTGCCGTTCATCGTGTGGTCAGACCACAAGAATCTGACCTACTTGAGGACGGCGAAGAGGCTTAACTCCAGGCAGGCCCGCTGGGCCCTATTCTTCAGCCGGTTCGATTACACTCTCACCTACCGCCCGGGCTCCAAGAACGTCAAGGCTGACGCTCTATCCCGACAGTTCCCTGGCGATAAACCCACTATCCAGGAGAGTTCCAACACCATCGTTCCCCCTGCCCGGGTGGTAGGTGTTGTCACCTGGGCCATCGACTCGGTGGTGAGACAGGCCCTTCTGGCCCAGCCCGACCCGGGCAATGGTCCTCAGAACAAGCAGTTTGTCCCTGATGCTGTCCGTCCACAGGTGTTGGAGTGGGGTCACTCCAGTCGTGTTGCCTGTCATCCCGGAGAGCGCCGGACAGCGGGGTTCATCGGCCAGAGGTTCTGGTGGCCCACCCTTAAGAAGGATGTCAGGGAGTTTGTAGCCGCCTGCACCGTCTGTGCCCGTAGTAAGGCGTCCCATCGCCCTCCGGCAGGTCTCCTACAACCCCTCCCCATTCCGAGTCGACCTTGGTCACACATAGCCATGGACTTCGTTACTGGGCTCCCGGTGTCCCAGGGCTGTGACACCATCCTGACCGTGGTCGACCGGTTCTCTAAAGCAGTCCACTTTGTTCCTCTCTCCAAGCTCCCTTCTGCTGCTGAAACGGCGGACCTCCTCACCCTCCATGTCGTCCGCCTCCACGGAATCCCTGCTGACATCGTGTCCGACCGTGGTCCCCAATTCATCTCCAAGGTGTGGCAGGCCTTTTGCAAGGGAATTGGGGCCACGGCCAGCCTCTCCTCTGGGTACCATCCGCAGTCCAATGGGCAGGCGGAGCGTGCCAACCAGGCAGTCGAGGCGGCTCTTCGCTGCGTGGCCTCCAGCAACCCCTCTTCCTGGGCCAAGTACCTAGCTTGGGTGGAGTATTCCCTCAACACCATGGAGAGCTCCGCCACCGGTATGTCGCCTTTTCAATGCTCACTGGGTTACCGACCTCCTCTGTTTCCCCAACAGGAGCTGGAGGTGGCGGTCCCGTCCACCAAGGCCCACCTCCGCCGGTGCCGACGCATCTGGAAGGCTGCCCGGGCTGCGCTACTCCGTGCTTCCGTGAGTGCCCAGCGGTGTGCCAACCGGCGGAGGGTGCGTGCTCCTGTCTACCAGCCTGGCCAGAAGGTTTGGCTGTTGGCCCGGGACCTGCCCCTCCAGACCTCCCAGACTTCTACCCGCAAGTTGAATCCCCGGTTTGTCGGCCCCTACACCGTGGACCGTATCATCAGCCCCACTGCGGTTCGTCTGGATCTTCCTCCTGCTCTCAAGGTTCATCCCGTGTTCCATGTGTCCCAGCTTAAGCCTGTGGCCACCAGCTCCTTGTCTCCGCCGGTTTCGGCTCCTCCGCCCCCTCGACTCCTGGCTGGCGGTGACCCTGTTTGGACAGTCCGGAAGCTCCTCGCCGTCCGTCGTCGGGGGAGAGGTTTCCAGTACTTAGTGGACTGGGACGGCTTCGGCCCTGAAGACCGTAGCTGGGTGCCCCGGTCCTACTTTGCTGACCCCTCCCTGTTGGACGACTTCTACCGGGACAATCCAGGCGTCCCAGGACGGTCGTCCGGTGCCTCCCGTAAGGGGAGGGGTACTGTTGTGCCACACGTTCCTAGTCCCTCCCCTGCACGCCATAGAAGGGCAAGGGCTGGGCGTCTCCCTCAGCCAGCAGCCAGCTCAGGTGTGGCTGGTCCCAATCAGCCCAGCTGCTCCACTTCACCATCATCAGGAGCTGGCCAATATAAGCTGCTGAGAACCGACGCCCGATGCTTGAATATTAACTACTGTGGTTAGTGTTGCCGGCTGTTAACTTGTGTTCCTGAGTTTCTCTAAAAAGCTACTTTGTATGTTCGATGCTAACTTTGTTCTCTTTTTGTCCCAGGCTCCCTCCTCCTCAAACCCAGTGTCTCCCAGCTCCATCCACGCTCCTCCGCCCTCTCCACCAGAGCTTCGCTTCCTTACTTCCTGGATTACAAAAACCCTCTCACCTCCCCAGGACTTTCCCTCCCACCGTAACGTTTATTATTTAATAAAATTCCTTTTACTCCTGTTCCTGGCTCAGTGTCTTTGCCTTTGGGGTCCCCGGCACATTTGGCTACGCAGCACCGGTCGAGCGTAACATCATGTGCTGTATCTTATATTACTTCTCTTGCTCTGAATCTGTACTCCACCTCTGGCCACTGAATTCCCCCTCGCGGGATCAATAAAGGTCTATCTATAAAGGTCTATCTCTCATGGCTTGTATTGAGCAGCAAAGCTGATGTAAAGCAGCAACTCCGAACAAATGTTTTGTTTCTTTCAACGTTTATTATTACAGTGTCCTCTGACACAATCTATATGCACACAGTACACACAATAACACACAATAATCCATGCATCCATTTCAGAGCAGAGGCGTTATTGTCTCCTCTCTCATCTTCATTAGCAACACCAGATGACACGCGCGATATTACAACACGTGAACACCATATTGTGTGCTATTATCATACTCCACTCTAGCCCACATCGAACGCAATCGGTCCAAATCTGTTATTTAAATAGATTTGTCCAACGTGATATCAGACTATGTCAGATTGTGCGCTCAGTTTTTAAATTGTAGCCATTTCACCACCTGCTAAGTGTTACATTAGACGCCACTTAAAGGACCTGAACATGATGATTGCTCGAGACGGTTCTCCTTGAAGTCAATATAACCTCTGTTTGTGTCTGTGTCTGTGTGTGTGTGTGTGTGTGTGTGACAGAGAGAGAGCGAAAGAGAAAGAGAAAGAGAAAGAGAAAGAATAGAAGTGAATTAATCAGCAGCGCTCATTGCCATGTTCCGAGATTGCTTCACTCATTCATGCAGTCAGATTTTCTTTCTTATTTGTTCAGTTCTTTGTCCATTATCTGCCAGACGGTGCAGAGAGAATGACAGACGTGACATGGTTAAGGAGAAGCACAGGCTTTTGTATGTGAACACAAACGCATGCAGGGCCACAACACCAAGATAAGACATTTAAAGCTCAATGCCAAGGCGCTATATATCAACTTATTATCTGCTGTCACCTCTCTTTCTCTTTTTCTCTCTCTCTCCTCATTATGTGCCCTTACAAAAGCAGGTTTCATCAGCTGGTGTGTGTGTGTGTGTGTGTGAGTGTGAGTGTGAGAGAGAATTGAAATCGACTGCAATTATGTAATCACAAAATCAATCATTAATCGTGTTTCAGCTGCTTTGTATCTGGACAGGGTTGTGATTGAACACATTTGTCTCACCTCCAGATCTCTGTTTGTCACATCTTTTTGTCCATTGGTCGGTGGATTGTTGTGTCCTGTGCCAGACCACTGAAGAGGTACTCTCTTCACCTTGACCAAAATGTAGACAGTCTAAAGAAAGTTGATATAATACAGATACTGTATATTATATTATATGAGACGAGAGGCTGGCAATGATGTATTCTGCAACAGAGTGAGTATCATAACCACATGAACCCTGCATCCCTATTCTGGCCATGTCATAATAGGAGAATGTTCAGCAAAACTGAAAACTGCCGATCTTCAAGCTCACAACGTGTTGCAATGCAATGTGTTGTGAGATTACAGATTGTGGCTATTTACACCAGAAAGATTTGGTGTAGATGGAAAAAAAGGAAGGAGCGAAGTGTACTTTAACCCTGGCATCCCAATTTTCAAAAATAGCAGACCTACAGTACAAGCCTTGACAACCGTGTGTGTGTGTGTGTGTGTGTGTGTGTGTGTGTGTGTGTGTGTACTTTCTTGGTTACCCCCTGAGGCTGACTACAAATATTGTTGTGTGGTACGTGCCCCACCAGCTGGTGGAATAATGTATCGTCATCTACAGACATTGCAGACAGTATGTACAACAAGCAGGATACTAACTAAAAACCAGCTTAATACTTCCGGTTAATATGAGCATCAAAACTATATTTTAAATACGTTTTGATTAGCACATGCATTCCATAGGGCTGGACCACACATGAACAAATGACATCATCTAAAAGATGAA
Source organism: Gymnoscopelus braueri (assembly GCF_963280865.1). Taxonomy (NCBI): domain Eukaryota; kingdom Metazoa; phylum Chordata; class Actinopteri; order Myctophiformes; family Myctophidae; genus Gymnoscopelus; species Gymnoscopelus braueri. Next base: position 43,580,640 of record NC_137610.1, on the reverse strand, counting down.
CTATTTCTAAAATAAATCAAATATTTAAGGTGTTTTACATTTGTATTTTTTGCTATAGAGGGCAATTATAATGTATTAAGGCATATAAGGCTTATTAGCCAGGGATCCTTTTAAGGATCGTTGTAAGAGGTTCTTTTTATGCCCTGGTGAAAAGATTGACCCCCCTGTCATTGTAATACACATTCTGTGTTACTGTATATTCAGAGGTTATGTACATTTTTGTGCCAGTCCAGAATTATTACTTCTACTCCACTACATCTCAGAGGCAAATATTGTACTTTTTATTCCACTACAATTAGTAGAAAACTTTAGTTAGGTAAAAAAAAAATGGAAATACTCCAGTAAAGTAAAAGTACCTCAAGTCAAAATTGTATTTAAGTACAGTACTTGAGTACACATGTACTTAGTTACTTTCCACCACTGCAAGCTACTACATACTTGCAGCCTCTTTTGCAATAACCCTCTATGGATGTGCTTGTAGTATTGTAATCTCGCGTGAAGTCACGCAAGCGGCAAGATTAGTATTGTGGCTGTCAGTGTTGCCATGTCTGCTTATTATAAGCGACTTTGGGCTTATTTTTCTGTAAAGTTGCTTGTAAATATTGGTGGTTGCGGTTTTTTTGAATTGTTTCTAAAGTGTAGTTGCTTATTTGGGCTTGTTTCCTAATGTTGTTTAAACTAGTGGGTCTCAAACAGTTTCATGGCAAGGACCCCCAAATCAATATGTATTTGTCCACAGACCCCCCCCCCCCCCCCATCTGTATTTTGAGCCATGGCCCCATACAAGATTTGTGTTGTTAAAATGTTTAATTATTTTTCCAAAATTACATATTTTTCCCCAAGATTATTATTTTCTTATTTTTGAAAATAGCAGATCTACAAGTGTGAGCTTGTAGATCGGCAATTTTCAAATAGCCGTAGCCTAATTGGGCTTGTTTTCATAAACCTGGTTGCTTGTTTCTCTCGCAATATCTGGCAACAGTAGTGACCGTCCGAGAAGTCCAGGTAGCATTCATTCCATTATTGTGCTAAAAGCTAACACGTTGAGATACAATAAAACCTCCCAGGTAATAAACTCCAATTGTTCTTTTCATCTCCATTGTTTAATTGGTCATCTTTTACCATTACTACTGCTGTGACAGATAATTATTATTGCTCACCAGCCAGCGAATGCGTATTATAGCTGTTAGCAAACCGATGCTAGTTAACATGCTAACACCTTATTGTTTATTATGGATGTGTGTGTGTGTGGTGCTGATTTGTTTTGCCATTAATTAACGCCATTTGTAGCTGAAGTGAAGGTTCAATTAACGTTAAGTAGCCAGGGTTTCGGTAAATGGCAGTTATATAATAACTAGCTATGGCCAAGCCAAGAAGTATACATTTAATTGTTCTGTACTGTCTTTTATAATATTAGTCATGCAGAGAGAGTTGTACATTTCAAGGGAATGTTCAGTGTATTATTGAACTATTGCATGTTAATGTGTTCTTCCATTGTACACGTTACTGTACTTTTGGTGTCTATTAGCCTTGGATCAGGACGATCATATATGTGTATTATCGATTTTGACATTTGCATAATATGATCGTCTTGGGCTTTTCCCCACAATTGTCACTGGACATCCGCCCGTAAAGTCCGTATTTCTCCGAATATGTACAAATTCTGATTGAAACATAAGGTGCTTACCCGGTAGTCCTGGATGTAAACTCGGCATTCGGAATCTTTGTGCAGTGTATTGGTCCGTATTTTTCAATAGAGATGTGTTTTAATCCCGTCTGTGGTCGAATGCCATTTCCCCCCTCGTTTACTTCCTGTTTACATTGAGTGTAATACCGGTCCTCACCTGATGCGCCCCGCCACTGCTGCCCATTGAAGAATACAGGAAACTTCCGAAAGAATCCGACACAGACGGGATTAAAACGCATATCTATTATAAATACGGGCTAATACAGTGCACACAGGTTCCTAATGTCGAGTTAACACCCGTGACTACAGGGTCAGCACTTTACATGTTTTTTTTGTACATGTACGGAGAAGTACGGGCTTTCAGCGCTGATGTCCAGTGATTTATAGGGGGTAGAGACCAAGACTATCATAGATACGAAAGTAAAATACATCTATGATAGATGTATGTCTTGATCCATTACAAGGCTAGGTGTCTATAGTGTCAATCTGGTTATCATAGTTTAGTCTGTCATACATAGCCTTGTTACTTACTACTGTATTCATGTCATCAGCTGCTGTTATAGCTGATTGATTGATTGATTGATTGATTGATGACTTTATTAACAGTTTGCAAATAGTTCAGTGGTACACAAAAATCCCTAAGGGCTTGTTTCCATTGTGGTCCTGTGTATTCAATTCATCGAGACAGGTCCTGTGTATTCAATTCATTGAGACATTTAAAGACAATTCATTGAGACATTTAAACATACAATAATTATATTGTTGTATGTCAGTATTGCTGCACAGCCCTGCTAGTGCTTTCAATACTACTTACACAGTCAATGCTATCATTTGCAATAATTTATCATGATGCATGTCTACTCTCCAGTTAATTTAAACCCTGGCATTCAGGTCCTAATTATTCCTCCTCCATTGTTATTAACTACGTCTACAATTCCTCAGGCTCAATATCAGTGGTTCTTTGTGCTGGTCTGTGCTGTACTGTACTGCATGTTGTCTTTGTAAAGTCTACTGTTGTCTCTGAGCCTAAGGTCTAATGTCCTTCCTTGTGCATTAACCTGAGCCCTTGTCTGTCTGTGTTCAGTACCATGTCGATAGCCTTGTCTCAGGCCAGACCGCACCAATGCAACTAGTCGCAACTCCTTGCAACTAAACAGTTTTTTTTAAGGCCAGTCCACACCAATCAACTGCCATGGGGGATAATGGTTGCAAGTAGCTGCATGTTGCAAGGGGTTGCATTGGTGTGGACTGGCCTTTAACAGTTAATAGAAATGATCGATTTAATCATTATACAAAATTAATTGATAATATAATGTAATTATTGAGTAGTAAAAAGTAATCGATCGCTTCTTTGGGCATACCATTATAGGTGGAAAGTTTCGAAACATTTCAAAATGTTTCGAAAATAGATGATTCACAAGCTCACAACATCTCGTGATTCGTCACGTTGTGAGCTTGTAGATCTACTATTTTCACAATTTTTGTATGACACCTTTGCGCGACAAACTGTAAAATAACGCTTAAGTGGTTAATCAAGTCATTGATATAGAAAAGAATATATATATAAATAATGCACTTGTTGATTAATCGCAAAAGTAATCAATAGAATAATCGCTACGGAAATAATCAATAGTTGAAGCCAATCCATAGCAACAGTTGTCAAATAAAATAATAAATGTCCTCAAACCACATACTTTGTAGCGAACTTACTTTTTCTGATGTTGACAGAGTTGTAATACATCCTTTATTCCTGAAGAGGACACTGTTACCCAATCTTGAATCTATGCTCAGCGTGCTTGGCTCTCTATAGTCTAGTGTGGCAGATGTTGCTTAATAAGCACATTTATTAACTGTCCAGTGATCAGTTATTTTTCATCCTGGTTCGTGCTAAGTTGATGCTATTTTTAACTGGTGACTTTGCTGATGGCATTTTAAACCCTGACATATCCCTCTCCCTCCATTCTGGAGATGAACATTTAATCAAATTATTTTTGGGGCTGTGGAGAACTCTTGTCTTTTAGATTAGACATGCCATGATAGAACGAAGTGCATTAATTGGGCTTGAAAGAAAATACCGTAGAACAGGGTTCTTCAACAGGGGGTCCGGGACCCCTAGGAGGTCCTCAGACATACTGTGGCGGGTGGTGAGTTTGTAGATCAGCTATTTTCGGCGAAGAGGTTTGGTGTGCGGGGGGAAAAGAGCAGACCAATTACAGAGCCAAAGATGAAGATTACAAAGTATTGAGGGTTTAAGTGCTTAAATGTCTGAAAAATACGTAGTGGGTGTCCCTGCTTCATCTCTCTCTCTTAGCTAAGGGGTCCTTGGCCTGAAATACGTTGAAACCCCCTGCCGTAGAAAACTTGAAAAGATAAATGATGAATAGAATAGTAACAGTTATTGACGTTATGTGTGAATTTGCCGTTGGCTTCATTGTGGTCGTATGACAAAGCAGACGTGATACAACAGTGAAACATGCATTCTCATAACAGGAAGATGGGACAGCGTAATTCCTCTGTGGTTTGTCCACACACAGTATTGAGTGACTGGAAACTCAATGAGAATAGAAGCCACATTCAGGACACTGCAGCTCACTCCCCATGTGGTCAGTTCAGTTGGTACATAGATGTCAAGGGGTCAAGAAAGACACACTGTGATGCACTTCCTGTTTTCAGAGCTCATCTCTTGGCCATCAGTCATGTTATACTAGATAACGTTGACATGTCTGGTTGGTGTTGTTGGCCGATTATAATTATTTGGATTTATATCGTCTTTGTCGGATTGAAACCGTTACTGTCCAAAAGCGTTACTTTTCAGGGAATTGGAAAAATAACCTGCGTTCCAATGGATCCATTGTAGTCATTATTTAGTCACAAGCTCTTTTTAATACTTATCATTGGTTCAATATTTATAAAGATCCATAGACAGACTTACCCACTTCACTGTGAAAGATTTTCAAAAACAGCAGATCTGCAATTTCGCAACGTCACATGCGTTGCGAGCTTGTAGATCGGCTATTTTGCTACTTTTGTGTGACACTGTAGTATGACAAAGTAGGATGATAATTTAGTAGGATGATAATTTAGGAGGATGATAATTTAGTTGGATGATAATTTAGGAGGATGATAATTTACGAAGAAACATTGAAAAGTTGAAACATGGAGATATGAGGTTTCTGCCCGACATCAACAATATGCAATGTGAATCAAGTTAAATGTGTTATTTCCATCTGTGAGCAAGCTTTTAGGGTAGAACATTTTTTAGTGTTTATGGGATTATTTTATTTGCAACTATATCCCCTATTTCAGTGCTATAAATGTTTTAGGGTCATCCTGCCTCAGGCTCCTGTTACTTTAAAAGTTATTGTTATTGTTAGAGCTGGAGATATTATTACTTCACAGTGTTATCACATTCATCATATTTATGGACTGATATCGATAAAGCATGTGTCGCTCTCCGTATTTTTGTGTTTCTCCTAAACGTCCTTATTTCTCGATGTCTTCACTGGACTCGGACACAGTTTAAAGGGAAATCAATAGAGAAAGTGATTTGGCTCGTACTCTACTTTTTTTACTCCATTCAGCGATGCATAAGACAATAATAAGCAGATATTTGATCATTTTGATGTTGAACTTTTCATATTGTTCATTCAAATATTGTTGTATCAAGTGAAAAAAAAATCAATCTTCGTCTGATTTGGATGTTTAGACCTGAACATCTCACTCATGGTCATGGTCTGCAGCGTAAAACCTCTTCCAGATCTGATACTGTGCGTTGTTGTTTCCTGAAAGACCACCAGGACCATCTGTCTCGGGAAACAAGAGTGTGTAGTTCTCACTGAAACTCTGCTCCCTCCTCTGTGATTACAGGGGCAATTCCACACAGAGCCACAGTGGTATACTTCCTGCTGCTGAAAGCCAGGCTATGAGCTCCCTGGAGATAAGCACTTGTGAGGGAGGTTAGAAAGAATGAGAGGTCTCTCTCTCTCTCTACCCTTTTTTCTTCTGCTGGCTCAATAACTTACTGGGCTGCAGTTAGATCTATTCTATCACAGGAAATGCTGTCTGGCCAAGAGAGGGCTGAGGGCCAGAGCTGGCCTGAGAGGAGAGGCCATTCTGCTTTGTAAGGCAGGGTAGCACGAGGGCCAGTTTCCATGATAGACATTTTAATGACAGATATGAAAATTTCAACAGAAGGATATCTGAAATATTCTTTTTGTCAACGGTGTAAAGGGAAAAAAGCTGAATCTCCGTCTATCTACTGCTTCTCCTGTAACCTTTTTAAATATATAAAACCCCTTGAATGTAGATTGTTGAATTGTGTCATTAAGAGAGTTCAGGGAAAACGTGACAAATGACCTCCAATGACCTTAGCTCCATGACCCGCTTTCGTTCGGATATGCGGTGGAAGATGGATAGTTGCACCTTCGGTGCAGAAATAACACTTTTTTTTTAAAATGATTGTTTAAATCATAATCATCTATTCTAGTTAAAGCTTTTAGATATTTTTTGAATCCTTGAATGTGTGTTCTACCAAAAGTCAGTAGGATAACTCTAGGTATATATTTTTGTCCTGTACATACCAGACAAGCTGCTAATGGGGAGAAAGGAAGTCACGGTGTGATGTTGTATTTCAGCAGATTATGTGTTTACTCTGCTGTCATTTCCTCTGAACCAAACTTCAAAGCAATAAACACGGAACAGCAACTCTACTGCTGGTCTAACAATAGGCTGACCTAGATAGTATGTGTGTCATCTATCTGTCAGTATGTCTGTCCGTCTGCCTGCGTGTGTCTTACTGTCTCTTACCATTCTGTCTGTCTGTCTGTATCTGTTTGTCTATTTTTTAATCTATCTCCAAATAATCTATCTCTATCTAGTCTGTCTGTCAATCTATATCTGTTAAACTGGATGTGGTTTCCATGTCATGTTCAGAATACAGAGAAACTTGGCTCAAAACTTAACTGGCTTAAAAGAGTATCAGTGTGTCTGTAAACAGAAGAAGAAAATGCAAAGAATTATAGCTGAGAACTATTGTCTACCAGCTGGTGTCCAGTGTCCCATCCCAAACCAGTGTCCCATCTCAAACCAGTGTCATGTCTCAAACCAGTTCACTCCAGTGAGGAGTTATGGAGGAGCAGTCTACGTCTCCCGGGAACAACCCTGACAACACCAGCCAGCGTAATGGAGAGGAGGTAAATGCATGATAATACACAGTCATAACTGGTAACTGGTCCAAAGGCAATATTATACTTTATAATACATTGATTAAATGTAAAAAAAAGAAAAAAAACAGATTCAGAAAAATAGTGTATCAAGCAAGTGTAAAAGTGTAACAAGATTTTTGTTTCTTTTGAAAAAAGAATTTCATCATGACTAATACAGTCTAAAAAACACGTTCATAGATTACGTGTTATTTTGTTAGTTATTGCTTAATTTATATAGGACAGTACATTTGCGAGAGTATAAGAAGGACGTGCAACGCAGGTTCTCCAAACACAATCGAACCAGGGACATAATGATTACCGTATGTGGTCGATGCACCGCCAAGTTAGCTACCGGCGTGTCCCAGAACACCATGATCAATGTCTGTTCAGAGGCTATCACTACCTGAACCCTGACTCTCCCAAATGTGTTCCCCTTCCCTCCAGAAGCCCCGTCGGGGGGTTAACTGGTCCAAAGGCAGGAAGAGGAAGAAGCCGGTGAAGGACACCAACGCCCCCAAAGCTCCGCTGACTGGCTACGTTCGTTTCATGAATGACAGGAGAGAACAGCTGAGGGCCGAACGACCCGACGTTCCCTTCCCAGAAATCACCAGGATGCTGGGGAACGAGTGGAGCAAGTTGGGTGCTGATGAGAAACAGGTAGGGGGTGTGTATGGAGTTGGTGGGGTTTAGAATTGGAGGAGTTTGGGGTCGAGTGAAATCTCTCCTCTTCGCTCCTCTTCCCACCTGTACTCCTCTCCTTTCTTCTCCTCTCCCTACCTGTTCTCCTCTCTTTTCTTCTCCTCTCCCCACCTGTTGTTCTTTCCTTACCTACTCTCCCCACCCTCTCCTCTCCTCTCGCCATACCTTATTTTCTGTCCTTTCCTCTTCTCTCCTCACCTCCTGTTCCCACCTCTTCTCCTCTCCTTTCCTCTCCCCCTTAGCTGCCTCCTCTCCTCTCCTCCCTCATGGTGACTCCTCTGTTTCTCCTCACTCTGTGCAGCGTTACCTGGACGAGGCCGAGAGAGACAAGGAGCGCTACATGAGAGAGTTGGAGAAATACCAGAAGACTGAAGCCTACAAGCATTTCACCAGAAAGGTTCAGGAGAAACAGAAAGCGAAAAGACACAGAGGAGGTGAGTTTTGATTGATTGATTGATTGATTGAATACTTTATTAATAGTTTTCAAATAGTACAGTGGTACGATTATACAATGATGCTAAAAGGATAACACAAAAAGCCCTAAGGGCTTGTTTCCATTGTGGTCCTGTAAGTGTGTCAAGAAGAATACATCTCAACTTCACTGACACTTAAATTCCATCTGTCATTGTGTATCAATCGCCAGCTGCTGTTGATAGACCGCATGAAAAAGGTATATAAAGTGATGTTGAACCTGGGCAGGCCCAGGGGCCTGGAAGGCAAAAGCCAGCAATGCCCCCTCAGATAAATTGTGTGCCCCTTCAATTATAATGCTGGCTGCTTATCCATTAACAATAAATATAATTTAATGTGCCACTTAATTTTATAACCAATAGCCGAGACGTAAACGTCTTCCCTCAGTAAGTCAGTCTCTGCCAAAGTTCAGCCTCACTATAAATTACTTACATTATGTTGACAAATTTCCAGGCCTTGAAAGGCCATAAATACAGTTTCATTTAAGTCTTAATTTCAGTCTCTGAGGTCTTAAAAGGATCAGTTGTTTTATGCACTGAATACCTGCTGTAGATTGCAATCCACTGAGACACGCTAACACTTGCATTGTGTCTCACGTTGTTGGTGATAAAATTGTGTCTTTTATGTTATTCCAACATCTCTTTAATGTACTGTAACTTGCCAAAAGGTGCTGTCACGTTGGATAGACGCCATTCTGTGCTCACAATATACATAAACTAAAGCTCATATGAGAGCTATAGTTTGTTTAAAGGTGACCAGTGATCAAGTCCCAGTTGCGTTGTAGCTCATCAGACTATGCTATGTAACACACCGGCTCTTATTTTGATATTTGATATATTTTTTAATAGCTTGATATAGATCTGAAGCACACATGTGATAAAGGCCTCCTCTTGGCTGAAACACAGACTGATGTTGTGTGTGTGTGTGCGTGCGTGCGCGAGTGTGCAAGTGCATGCGTGTAAAGAGAAAAGATTCCTCTGTCATTACTTAGGGATGTTGAGGAGACCTGAATCATCTCCTTTCTTCTCTCTCTGTCTCTTTATGCCTTCCTTCCTTCCTCTCCAGATGGTGGGCACCAGGTAGCCAATGACGGGCTGCACGAGGTGAGTTAACACCACACTAACCAATCAGAAGCACTTTCCCTGACAAAAACATGATATTGTGACATTTTCCCAGCATATCGCTATAATTATGCCATTAAGTGGCCAGCGGTATAACGGACCAGTGGACCTAAATAGAGCTCTTCTAAAGAAGCTGAGAAGAGTTGTGTAATTTAAAGAAATGTTGAATGAATTAAAATTGGAGCGTGACAGGTAACTGTCTATCAGAGTAACAGTTGCTGTCTCATTGCAAACCAAACTACTAAAGTATCTAACAAATTGTACCATTAGACTTAAGGACAATATAAGAAATGTGATTGCTTACTTTTGACTTTGAACACAGTGTAGTAGAGCTGAGTCGATGCTCTGCGTGGGGTGGGTCTGTGACGTTGGAATGCGTGGTCATGATGCTGGCTAGATAATAATGGACACTGTCGCTGTTCAGCATAGCTGCATTATGTACTCCCCCAGGGTTCAATACAAGCCTCTACACCAAATATCTTTGCTGAAGATACAAAACTCACAACGCATCACGTTGCGATGAGTTGGGACTTTGCAGATTAGCTATTTTCACCCAATTTCCCCCCCAGAATAGAGGGAACACAGCGTTCTAGTCGTGTTCTAGCAATCACCAGATCCCCAAATCTCTCTGACTTTGTTTCCTTCTCTGCGTCTCTCTCTCCCCTCTCTCCTCCCCTGGCATTTCACATTAACAAGTCATTGTTGCATCTCTAAAGCCGACTAAATCAGCTTTTTGCCCTGTGTTTGTTTCTCTGATGCAACGCCCTCTGGCCTGTGCTGAGTGTGTAATGGGGTTCTATTAAGTTAAGTAGTGTAATTAAGCAGTTCCTGCTGTAAATCTCTGACGGTGTTCCAACAGAACTGAAGGTGACTGTTCTAGAGGTTGAGAAACCCCGACAGGAGTCTTCTGTCCCCACCTTTTGGATTGCACTGGAAGCAGATTGCAGTAGAGATGAGATCAGATAAGGATCAGATCAAACTTGATTTACTCCTGAGAGGAAGTTCAGTTGTTACAGCAGCAGTCAGTAGCAAAAAAAAAGAGATGCACGATAAGGTAGAGAGTTCTACACAGGTGACATTTGGAGGCCAACCCTGAAGTTACTGCCACCCCAGATTTAAAATGGTTTTGTTTTTGTTTTGTATTGTATATTGAAAAAAGAAATACAAAAATAGAAGCTCTGTAGGCTTATGATATGATAGAAGATAATCTCCACAAAAAAACATGCTTTAATTTTTTTTTATCCCTTTCAATTTATGTGTGCTTGTATTTTTATACCCTTTTTTTCAATAAATATTTCAATCAATCAATCAAAAATGAATGTACATTTAAAAAAGATGACATGATGGCTTTGCTTCATAATTCACGTGTAAGATACTAATGCGAAACTCTGTTAGGCTTTTGTTCACCACAGACCTTATGTTTTGCATGAATCTAAAACCATAAGGAATAAAGTAATGGTCTCTCTTTCTGTCATCAGAAGGACACGGAGGGTAAAGACAGATCAGTATTTGACATTCCTATCTTCACTGAGGAGTTTCTCAACCACAGCAAAGGTACAGAGTGCTAAAATATGACTCAGCCATCTTACAGAGGATCTACTAGACATAGTAGATTGTTAACATGTTAACATCATCTTGTGTGTGTGTGTGTGTGTGTGTGTGTGTGTGTGTGTAATGACACATGATTTAAAATTGTCACATACTCGTGTTTATGAGCTGTGAATTGTTGCTGTGACAGACTCCGCCAGACTGTGCTACCAGCAATGTCCAATACACTATACAATACAAGATATAATACAAGTACATAATGTATAATAATGAAAAATATATAAAACAGTTTTCCTACTAGTAGTAATACTTTAAACAAGTAAGACGCGCGAACGCTGGAGGCGAACGCAGATTGACTGTGGCTGCCATATTTCAACCACACTGTAGTAGTGCACTCTGCCGCACTCTGTCGGCTGTATACAGGCAGTGCAGCTGCTGGCATTTCAGCACAGAGTTTCGAGTCACATGGGGGTGCGAGCCAATGAGAGCGTGAACACAGACGGAAAGACCATAAATATGGGACAGACACACAACGCAAGCACGATGATATAGTAAGCTCCACTTGGTCGCGCCTCCTTCCGCGTTCGCAATAAGTAATGAGGTGTAAAGAAACTAGTATGTATCTAGATCAATGTGAATCAATGTAGATAAGGATATTATATACGGTACAATGTAGAATTTCACCTTCCCTGGATTACTGAGGTAGGATATTTACTTACGTACTTACTGTATAATATACAAAGAAAAATAAAGTGTGGATTAATTAGCAACCGAAGATATACAGATATACATTTTTGGATGGATTGCTCTTTCCAATATAGGGCTCTTTCCCTATATGTGGCAGTCAGAAAATCTAAATACACAGAAAATAGAATATGATACATTCATGCAGCAAAAGGATGAATAAGGTGGCAGCCAAGTATGATGGAACATGATGGAGTTTTAAATATTTATTATGTTTAAGAATGACTTGAAATGGCAAAATGTGTGTCTGTGTGTGTGTGTGTGTGTGTGTGTGTGTGTGTGTGTGTGTGTGTGTGTGTGTTATATGCACTTTATATGAGTGTGACTTATACACATGCATGTCTGGTCATGTTCCTGTGTGCGTTATGTACACATTTCAATGCGTGTGTTGCGCTTGTGTGGTCCATGTGCAGCGCGCGAGGCAGAGATGCGTCAGTTGCGTAAGACTAACATGGAGTACGAGGAGAGGAACGCGGCGCTGCAGAAACATGTGGAGAGCATGAGGGGAGCCGTGGAGCGTCTGGAGGGAGACGTCCTGCAGGAGAGAGGCAGGAACGGTCTCCTGCAGCAGCACCTGGAGACCCTTCGACAAGCCCTGACCTCAAGCTTCTCCTCTGTCCAACTACCTGGTGAGGAAGCACAGCGACTTACACAATTAACACAATGGGAAGGTGGAGAGGAAGTGTTACTAAAAGCCACCTCTTCTTTACCTCCCTAAAGGCTGTATTCTCATAATCCATTATTTTTCAGATTATTTTATGTATCCGGGTCATTAATTTAAACTATACAATGATGGCAAATTAAGGTTATAAACTATAAAAGTATGTTAAATGCTCATCATAGCATATGAAACAAACAAAGATAGAACAGAGATTTGGGAAATATCTAGATTTTTTTTTTAAAGTTGTAAATAGTACATTTTTATACAGTTTATCTATATGATGCATAACTAAACCGATTATTTGATTAATACATCGGTCAGTTTTCAGTCAGTAGTTCGATTAATGGTTTCACATGTTGTACAAGAGTTGCTGCCTACACTTTGTTTTCAACCTTTTGTACATTTTTATGTTTTATACTGTAATTTCTAAATATCGTAAAGCACCTTGAGCATCATCATGTATGCAAAGTGGAATGTAATGTATTATTCTGTGCTGGCTGTGTTCCTGCAGGCAGCGGGGAGATACCCTCATTGGAAACCATCGATTCGTACATGAAGAAGCTTCACACCATCATCATCAGTAGTCCACAGGAACATGATAACCTCATCAATACCGTGAGAGACGTCGTCAATCGCCTGGACAGGTAACCCACAACAAGCAAGCATCATCACACATGTGTAGCAATTTGCCCTGTTCAGAACATTAAATACACAGATATTATTTATATAGTATATGTACAACTTGACAACTTTTTAAAAACTTGTCCAACTCCACTATGAAACTGGGCTTACACTACAGGAGTTTAAAAAACCTAACCGAGTTTTAAATCATGTTGCGTCACAAGGATAATCTTATAATATTCTCTTCTCTATAATGGTGCATCATCACCCATTAGAGGATTTTATTAGATTATCGTGCCTGGCTGAGCAGTGCAGCACCTCACTATGTCATCTCACGTGATCACATGCGAAATCAGACTTGCTGTGGTAACAGAAAAATGGATGTGTTATAAAGACACTTTTTATAGACAGTCGTGTGCTTGCCACATATCGACAAGTTTCAGCTGCCCCACCACCATAAAAGGTTGTTTCCAACTTTCGACCGGTCGCCATGTCAGAAGTCTATATTCACTCCACGTTTGTCTCTCGGTCGCGCCACAACTGGCGTCCCACTCGGACAGTAGCGACATAATCATCCAGATTGATTGATTGATTGAAAATTTTATTTGGCAAAAGAATGTAAAACAACACAGTTACATTTATAATGCTTTTGTCTAAAAGGTCCAGCCAAAAAAGTCCTTGCGGACTTGTTTCCGTTGGGGTCCTTGAATTAATTTCATAGACATATATAGTAGCAACCAAACAGTTCAAAAATCAACATGAAAATACAGATAATACAGAAAAAATACCACTATGTACAAAAAAAAGCATGAAAAAATACAAAAATATGTACAAAAAAGGGGGGGGGGGGAAGCATGGAAAAATTAAAATTATATACAAAAAAAGCATGAGGAAATAAAAAATATGTACAAAAAAGAGGAGGGGGGGGGGTCGTCTGTCTACAGGGAAACTGGTACTAGCTCCTCTTTCGGCCTCCAGAAAGATGAGTTTTTAGGGCTGTTTTGAATGAGCCCAGCGAACTGCATTTTTTGAGGGATGGGGTTAGACTATTCCATTCCTTGGTGGCTGTGCTATAGAAGGAGAATTTGCTGTTTGTTTTATGGGTGGGTGGTACCAGATTGTTGTTTACGCTCCCTCTAGTTTCGTGGCTGTGGGTGTCACTAACTTTTTCGAGGTATTTATACAGATATGCGGGTATATAAATAGTAAAGATCAAACATGTTTGATAATTATTATTCCAAATCTGTGGACCCCTCACACTACAGGATTGGTTCGCACCAGCCTCTCCCGGTGCGTCCCGACCCAACATCTACCCAGATTATCTTGTAGTGTGAGGTCAGCTTAAACTGTAATGAAACCCCATGGTTTTTATAACCTTGTTAGGGTCATTTTGTTTTAACAATGGTGCATTCGAGAGTAGACACTCTTGGGGGGGGGGATTTTTGTTCATGAATTGTTGTCATTTGTCACTGTCCAACACACCTGCATCTGAACTAAGTGGATGTGCGAATATTGTCTTTACAATGATGGTGCATTAAATGTCTTCTGTTGTGTCTTCCTCAGATAATTGGATGGTTGGACTGACGTTCAAAGGGACCACGAGTCAAAACCGTGTCTCCAAACTGATGCCTCTATCACCCGATTACTCCTGTCTGTCAAAATGTCACATGAAGATAGATTTTGGTGACACTTTATATAGTGGCCTTGTTCTAGTGTATTTACTTTATTGTTACAGCAATGTTCATTCAGAGGTGAATAACCCAATGTACGCATATCAAATATTCCACTGCATATTGTAATGCTATATTCTTCTGAATTAATTATTTTTTATGTACAAGCGGACATTACACAGACTTATTCTGTATTCTTTGCTAAGGACAAACATATTATTTATGTAGATCATACACAGGGTAATAACAATAGAATAAGGCCACTGTAAAAGTATTATTTGTATTTGTATTTATTTTTTATATTACTTTTTATGTTTTTTTGTTTTTGTTTACCCATCTGTTAACGTTAATATTGCTGTAGTAGATTATTGATTTTATAAAAAATGTCAGCTTTGGGAAAGTTCATGATGTGAAGATATGTCTGTCATTCACAGCTTCAGCAATTTCTGTGTTTCTGTGCCTGTTCTTCTGGGATTTGTATGGCATGTTAAATTAATCTGTTTGTTACCATTCATTTATGTCAAATATTTTCACTACCATATTTTAGCTGTATCCCTCATGTCCAGTGGGTTAATGTAAGAAAAGATCATGGGGATTTGTCTTTCATTATTTCCTGAAACTATTTCCCTTTTTTTTGTATTTGTATTTTACCATTGTTAAGCTCTGTTGTGCTTGTCCCTTTTTCTAATGTGGGAAAATGTAATTGTTTGTCTTTTCAATAAACACATTTAGACTGTAATTTATAGAAGGCCTGCTGTATAAACTTCCACTGTTTGTTGATGGATTTATGATGAGTATAATATGTGATTGAAAGGTGTATCGTTAGAAACCGATCTGCAGAGATAATGAGGGCCGGTGTTGAAGTGAACTCAAAAGAGAAAGTCTGAGAAAGTGTGCATTGGCCAAAACAAAGGTAAGACTACATCATTTTCAAATAAACTTGGTGGTTTTTCTTAAATGTGTTAGGATGTGATGTAACTTGCAACATTTAAATGAAAAGATGCGAGATAGCACTTTTTTTGTTGTTCAAAGCATCCCAGTGCCTTCTGTAAAATAGATAGATAAATCTCTCCCATTTTGCAATGCGACAAAATTACACAATGATAATAAAAAAAAGAAGGAATCCCTGGCAGAGGAAACGTATTCACCCTGTAGCATTTCACAGCATGTCACAAAGTTTCTCCACAAACCCTCTGATTTCAAAGCTACAATTTGCTTAATTCCTTCCAACAGCATCGCTGCTTGGCATTGTGGTGTCTAAAGCTCCAAGCTGTTGGCTTTATGAGTGTGGCTTAGAGTCAAACAGATTGGTAGAGGTTAAATTGATTGAGCTGCTTGTGGTCGCACTATTGTTGGAATGTGGGAAGAGAAATTACTTGTTCTGCTGGACAGTTAATGGGTCGGGTGGCTTTGGGGAGCCAGTAGCCTACACTGAAATATACAGTACATTGTATATATATATACACAGTAGAAACCGTGCAAGTTTGGAAACAGAATGTACTACCTCCTACCGTTACTATTTTTGCCATTACCACTGCTATTGCAATATGTAGGAATGGCATATAATGGGGGAAGTTATTGCTTAGACTACTAATATGTTATTAACTTTTGGGCTCTGTGATATTAGAGACCCCCCCTCCCCTTTTCCTATTTCCTCTGCTGTTGTTGCCCACTTCCTCTTCGCCAGCTGAGACTTCCTGTCCACAACAGCCCACACATGTGGCCATCTAATGGAGAATTTGAATGCAAGTTTTTATATCTAATCAATAGTTTTTGTTTTCTATGCCATTGAGTATGTAGACTTCACTAAATCAATAATCTGGTGTTATTGTCTGACACGGCATTGATTTATTAAGATTGTAATTTAATTTACTAAATAATGCTGCTGCAGTCATTGTGAATCACTCCTGTGACATTCACACATGTGAATACAATAGAAGTGAAACAAACAAACATGCTCAGCAGTCATGGCTCATTTCCTTGTTACGGGTGATTTATACTTAGCAGTGCCACACGTTGTGAGCTTGTAGATCTGCTATTTGCAGTGCATGACACTGCACGCAACCAAGTATAAATCGTGCATTACTCTTCTCAGGAGTGAACACACACAATTCAATTTCAATTCAATTCAATTCAAAGGGCTTTATTGGCATGAGAAAACATACGTTTACATTGCCAAAGCAGAAAGCATAATACAACAATACAGCAATACAATCAAAACAAAAAATATGTACATTTTAAAGTCAGAATCTTCAATAGATCAATTTCTATGTACCAAGATCACTGGGTGCAGGTATAGTGCCGGAATATACCCAATGATTAGTCTTTAGGGTGGTTGTGTTCCGTTTGATATCCTTTTCCTATCACAGCAACTCACGAATCTTGCTGCTGTGTTTGCACATTGTTGTACTTCGCCCAGCAGATATGGGAGTTTTTTGTCATTGGTCATGTTTTCAAAATCTCCGTGTGTGGTTGTAATCTGTGGGAAGTATGTGTCTCTGATGTCTTGGTACAATGGACAGACGGTTAGGAAGTGTAGCTCGGTTTCCACTTCATTTTGTGTGCAGTGGGTGCATAGTCTGTCTTCTCTCGGGATACAGGTCTGCCTGTGACGACCTTTCTCGATCTCAAGACTGTGCTCACTGAGTCTGTACCTAGTTAAGATTTTTCTTTGTTTTGGGTCAGTCACGGTGCTCAGGTATTCTGCCACTGCGTATTCTCTGTTTAGGGCCAGATAGCATTCTAGTTTACTCTGCTTTTGTGTTGCTTCTTTCCAGTGTGTCAGTTAGTTTTCCTTTTGCTGTTTTATAATTTGGTTTAGTCCAATGGGTTTTCTATCTCGTGGCTCTGTTTGTGTTTGTGCCACACACACTGCCATTGTTCCTAAGGAGTACGCGCACACATACACACTTTGCCATTTTTGAGTGGTGCTAGCCACTCCAAGGAGTGACTTTGTCTGTGTGTGTGTGTGTGTGTGTGTCTGTCTGTGTGTATGAGCACGGCCCCTCTGTATGTTTGAGCACAGCCTCAACAGCTGCGGCTGATTGCAACACAAAGACGCAACCAGTTACACTAATTACACACACACACACACACACACACACACACACACACACACACACACACACACACACACACACACACACACACACACACACACACACACACACACACACACACACACACACACACTTTTGAGTAAAAATACTTAACATGAGTAAAAATACTTAAAATGAGTAAAAATACTTAAATATTAGTAAAGATACTTTAAAGTTCCTAAACTGAGTAAAAATACTTAAATCGAGTAAAAATACTTAAATCGAGTAAAAATACTTAAAATGAGTAAAAATACTTAAAAGATGTTAAAATGAGTCAAAACACGTAAAAATCAGTAAAAACATTTTAAAGTACTTAAAATTAGTAAAAAATACTTTGAAGTCATCAAAGTCTGTAAAAAGTAACTAACGAAATGAACTCATGAAAGGCACCACTCTCTTCACACTGGGTGTGATTTTTACATTGATGGCCAGCTTGTTTTGACAGCAGGAGAGGACAGACTGCAACAGAGAAAGATGGAGTGAGGGGCATACTGAGAGGGGGGAGGGAGATGAGAAAAGAAAATGAACAAAGGTGTCAAGAAGGAGCATGCCAGTGAAGGATGGAGAAAGGGCCAGATAATATGATGGATGTAGAAAGAGAGAGGCAGGAAGGGAGGAGATGTAACAAGTAAAGGTTTTGAGGAGGGCCGGACACGGGGAGAGTGGGATGAAGGAACAGAGTTAAGAGAGCGAGAGAGTAAGACCAATGGAGGGAAGGGAGGAGAGGAAAGGAGGGGTGGCTGGATGGAAGGAGAGGGGAAGGAAGGGAGGGAGGGATGGTTGGATGGAGAGAAGGATGGAGTGACTCAGGGACAATGAGTCAGCCTTCACATGCTGAGCTGGCACTAGACAGCCTTTCTTCCTCTCTTTCTTTTTACCCTTCTCTGTTTTTCTCCATCTCACTCTCAATCTCCCATGTCCTCCACCTTTCAACTTATCTGTTTCCCATCTCTATATATGCTGCCTCCCCCCCCCCCCCCCCCCCCCCTCTCTCTCTTTCCATCTGGGACATTTCATAAACAGTGTTTTCTCCCACACGTTGGAATGGATGAAAAAACAAACTCACCAGAGTTGAACAAAGTCTACAAGTTTATCACCAGATAATGTCTGGTATATCGTATATGTTTTCAAACCAGGAAACAATCCAGCAAATATTTATCCCACATACTTGGCTGATGTTTGCAAGAAGAAAGATAACAGTAAATCCAAACACATAAAAAGCAAATTTCAGAAGCACTAATTAGAATAAAAAGAAAAGTTGCAAAGTCACCTTCATGCATAAAGCACATGGTGGTGCAGCGCACGACTGCTGCACGAAACATTTCCTGGGAAGATTTATTTTGTTTGTTTTTTTGGGGCCCTGTCAGCTATCCTCACTTCCTGAACTCTGGAGTCGTGTTTCATTATTCATGTGGAACGGTGTGATTCTCATCCACTCATCCCCCTGACCGAGTCTATTCATCACTTCATCAAGAGTGTTTCAGTAACTGATCATTTTTGTCTGTGCTCACGTACGTGTACGTGTTTGCGCACATATGAATGTGTATGTGTGCATTCTTTGTGCTATCGTACGAGTCACATCACATCCTGTGTGTGTTTGTGTGATCTCTACAGACCTTGAGAAATTAGAAGCGTCAATTATGCATGCCAACAGAATTTATGTTTGTGTGTGTGTGTGTGTGTGTAGGTGCGCAAGGTGCACATCATTTTGTGAGTGTGCGTGCATGCGTGCATAATGTCTGTGTTTTTGGCCAAAAGACAACCTGTTGATACATTTTTCCTGTGATGTCTTGATTTGTAATGTGAGCAGCAGTTTGAAAAATATGTTTTTAGTTTTTCTTTATTCCCTGATGGAAAAATATTTGGACAGATTGAATTCTTGTCAACGTCGTCTGGTGATTGGACTGACTGTGTGTAGTGGAGTGAGTGTGTGTGTGTGTGTGGGTGGGAGAGAGGGGGAGAGAGAGGCACTGCCAATGTTTTGATTAAATGAACTGGGATGCCAAGTAAATTGTCAATAACAAAAGTAACTTTCCAATAATGATTGTCTACTTTCTTTCTTTTTTTCAGCCACAGATGTCAAACAGACATACAACAAGACTTTGGCAGATATGAAAAAGTCAATTTTGGTAATATTCCAGACATATTTTATATATAAATTGAAGCAAGATGCCCGACAAGAAAACTGCTGAGCACAAAGTAGCTTTCAAGTAGCCATTGTTTAAAAAGCGAAATATTAAATATCACATTATAGTTATTTTCTTCAGAAAACTAATATTTGAACAACAATTATGTCTGACTTCTTGATCATCACTTGACCGCATGGCTCACACATATACAAATTCCCTAGATAATGAAAACAGACCCCTGCATCAAGATATTTATTAGAGAAAATACACAATGTTTCAGCTGGCAGACCTTACGTTTGTCAGGTAAATACGTAGTTTCCTACAACATTATATTAAATAAGCATTACATACAAGACATTTCTGAATACATTCTTATGTCACACCACAAATGTTGCTCCTCACTCTTCTGGTCACTGAGAAGACATTTCATGACCTTCCTTTGGCAGGGAAAGTTACTCTGCATATTTCCTTTTTTCCTGCTCCAAATGTAAAATAATCATTAATAACATACTGTATGTATTTTACCCATTTCTTCATTTGTTTTAGAGCACTGGAAACTATCACCTGCGGTGCTGTCCTTGTCTGTCAGTTGACCCAGTATATTGGGGGCGGTTTCAACTCATTTTCAGGTTTTCACTTTTCGGTGCAAAAGACATTAAAGTGTCTTTATCCTCATTAAGGTAGCTACATAAAAACAAACAAAACCGCAGGAAACACTAGACTCATTCATCTTTACACTTCTGGCCACAGGTAAAGCTGGAAGGGGAAGTCCAAAATAAGAGAACACTACACTACACTGCGCACACACACACACACACACACACACACACACACACCAATCCAACTGTCTTATTTATTCAGCTGGAGAAGTGTGTGTGTGTGTGTGTGAGTGAGAGAGAGTCTTAATAGGCGAGAAAATGGGGAAAAGCGAGTCACTCCATTGAGTTTGTCCTTGATCCGTCATCCCTTCCACCCCCACCCAGCCCCTCTGAACTCTGGAAAAACCTCCACCTTGGAACCAGTGCCAGGACCGGGCCGAGCCGGAAACAATGCCAGGAATGTGTTAAAACGACTTGAGTCATTCACACATGTCAACTCCTCTCCTCCTCCCTCCTCTTTCTCCTCTTCCCACTGGACCCAATCTCGAGCAGTAAAAGAGAGAGAGAGAGGAGGGGGAATTCCTTCCTCAGAGAGCTGGATGTGCAATCTAATGGCTGTAAAGTCAGAACAAAATGCATACACTGTGTGCATTTATGAAATAACGTACAATAAAAATATATAACACTTAACAAAAACAATACAGTGTTTTTCCCTAACAGGACAGCAAAGAAAGCACAATAAAACTGGCTTTTTGATGTTTTGTTCTGTGTTCTACTTTAACACATTTGGTTTGCAAAATAAATCTTGTCATAATAGGTCTGTTATTTGCAGTGTGTTCTGATTTGTTGGGTTACCAAATGTGGTTTTTATTTCCGTGTGGGTGAGGGTGGTGCGAATTGTGAAACCTTGACATTCCTTGCCTCCCCTGTGCGTTGGGATTAGAGTCTGAGCTTCCTTCAACACAGTCTAAAAAGCAAAAAAGATAGTGTTTCAAAGTGTTTAACACACATCTTATTATTCCGCACTTCAGCTCAACTGTTTCTATTTGACCGTTTATTTATCGTCGTTTTTATACAGCCTAGTCATTTTTTCACCACAGCTTCAGCAAGCTTCAGTGATGTGAAATGAACAGGCTGAATTTGTAATTTGTCAAGCTCCCTCTATGACATTTTTGAAGTAGACGGTTACTTCAAAGTAACTTTAAAGTTTGATAGGTACATGGGTGTCTTTATGGTGTATGTCAGGGGTCTTCAACGTTTTCAGGCCAAGGACCCCCTAGCTGAGAGAGAGATGAAGCAGGGACCCCCTCTATATTGGATAAAATTGTGTATCAGATACATTTCTTCTGCTCTTTTTTCACTCTATACCTATAACCTCTTTGCCAAAAATAGCCGATCTACAAGCTGTGAGGTTGTAGATGTTGTAGATCTGCTATGTTTGGCTAAAGTTCTCCTCAGAAAATGGATTCTAGGGTACAAGTGGTTGGTAAAAAATAATCATATCACACAAAGATTTGGCGGACCCCCTGTAGTAACTCTGAGGACCCCTTAGGGGTCCCGGACCCCCTGTTGAAGACCCCTGGTGTATGTGGTGTTCATTCTATTTTTGCACTCTTTCTTTAAATCTTTTTACGTTTTCTTTATTATATTGTTATTACTTATGCTGCTGCATTGTCTGAAGGAAGCCGAACCAAAATAAGTTTTCCTCTTATGTACCTGTACACAAGATGTAACAATAAAGTACAACCTTGAACCTTGAACCTAGTGTATCTTGTAGACCAGGCCCATTGCAAGTTGCTGTACTCAATCCTCTACCCTGAGCCATCTCACCCTAGCAAAATGAGCAGGGGCCAGATGAGTTGTAGGTGTGAGGCCAAGCAGTAGCCTGACCGGTTTGTTTTGGGATGTCTGGAGCCTTGGTTTTTAAGGCTTTAGTGGTGTTTTGTGGTACCATGAGGTGCATGCATAGTCGAAGTGACATTGGATGAGTGCTCCTGCTAGAGTCCTCAATGTATTCCTACTGACCAGTGAGGAGATCCTGTGCAAAAATCTTGTTCTTTGGTTGACTTTTTAAATTACTTTAGTTACCATTTTTTCACTGGAAAGATTTACCTCTCAAATACAACCCCGGTAGGTAATTCCTTATCTTTCCTTATGACATTGTCGCCCACTTTGACCGTGAAGTCTTTGGTCTTGCAGAGGTTTATTCTGGACCCAAAAAGAATGGATTCAGTTTTGCCTAGGTGTAGTGATAGTTTGTTATCAGTGCACAACGTGCAGATTCTACCGAGTTCAGAGCTAAGGGCCTCCTCAACCTGCAATCTGTCCTTGCCCGAGACCAGGAGTGCAGACTGCAGAGTCATCCGCGAACAAGAACAAATTGCACTCACAAGCTGATGTCGTTTACATATATTAGGAATAGTATGCTTCCATGCAGAACGCCACAGCTCACTGGGAGAGGGAAGGGTTCCGTTCACCTCCACCACCTGTTCTCTCCCCTCCAGCTAGTTCACTGATGTGCTATCAAAACCGGTTTCTTTTAGCTTATCAATCAATATAGAGTGCCAATAACGGTTCCAAATGCCTTTTTGGAAGTCCAGCATGACCATGCCACAGTGTTTGTCCGCGTCCACCTCATGTTTGATCGTTTTTTTCAGCAAGATACTTTTCAAACTGTTCATAAACTATTTTTTTCCATAACTTTCAAGATGGAACAAAGAATAGAAATAGGGCGGTAGTTGCCGGGGTCTAATTTGCTTCCTTTTTTGTAAAGAGGGGTTACTCTCGTTAGTTTGAAATCTAGGGGGACCCTGTTTGATGAGAGGTGTATTATGTGGGCAATGATTGGAGCAATGGAGCTGAGTCTCTGAGACATTTGAAGGGGATATTGTCACTTGTCATGGCCAGTGGCCTTGTTTCGTTGCAGGGCGCTCAATTTCTTAAACACAACATCAGTTATCACCATGGTGAGTTAACCGAGTTTTAAAATCGTCTTTGCCTACACCTAGATTTTTGTAGAATGCTTGGATGTGCTTTACACCATAAAACCCAGAGTGAGAGGGCAGTTTGTTAACCAGTGTTGTGGCTATGGTAAAGATGTTTAAGCGATTAGCCACATCCAGCTTGCTTGTCTGTAATGAGTGTCTTCCGAATTAAATCATCATTCTGTCCCTCTCGTGTCCGTGCGCGCCCCCGCGCGTCGCCAAGAGGTTTGTGGAAAAATTGCGGCTGTGAATGTGAAGCCACGCAGAGAGAGCGAGAGAAAGAAATAGGAGAGAGAGAGAGGGAGGAGTGTACGAAAAATCCGTTCGAGACTAGAGAGGGGCAACACTGTACACACTCACACACACAGGACGCAGGAGCGACACAGCCGTTGAAGAAATCCACACGGATTATTCTTCTTCTTCTCACTTTATTCCCCAAAGCACGACGCGCGGATTATGATGACCGCCACGCTGTCCGTAGGAAGAGGACCTGGACCTCTAATCTTAACGGTCAGGCTCTGGATCTGAAGGTATGTGCTGTTAAAGAAAAGTTGAAACGTTATGTTTTCCTCTCCTTTTCCCAAACTGAAAGTGCCTCACATCCCGTCGCCACAGTTTGACTGTTGCTGCGAACTTCCAGCCAGGTTTGTTGTAGTTCCAACAACACAAGGGGGGACGTTTTAATGCCCCCCCCCCCCGCCTTCACTGTCGCCATGCAATGTGAACCCCGTTGGTTCACTTCACTGCAAAAACAGTGAGCTGAGCCCCCCGTTCCAGCAAACACGCGTCCTATGCATGCATGCAGCAGTGTTGGAAAAAAGTACTCACATTTTTTTTACTTAAGTAAAAGTACCAATACAATGTAGAAATACTCTGTTGCAAGTAAAAGTCTGGAATTCAAAATTGACTTGTACAAAAGTATTGGTATCAAAATGTACTTAAAGTACCAAAAACAGAAGGTACTCATTATGCAGAAGTTTTTCAAATGTATAAAAGATCTTTTGAAAAATAGCTGCAGATCTACAAGCTCACAATGCGTGGCATTATGACGCATGGCTGAAGTGATTAATGTAGGTTTTGTAATAATAATCAATCTACAAACTGTACAAAGTAAGTTTTCAAATAATTGTAGTGGAGTAAAAAGTACAATATTTGCCTCTGAGATGTAAGTATAAGTACTGAAAAATGGAAATACTCCAGTAAAGTAACACCACCTCAAAAGTGTACTTAAGTACAGTACTTGAGTAAATGTACTTAGTTACTGTACACCACTGTTGAGAAGTTTGCTTTGGTCTAAACTGAGGGCTCCAACGTCTTCGCATAATAACGTTGGCTGCTGCATAAAACGAGACTCTGATTTCCACCAACTTACACCAAACGGGAATCTAATCAAATATATCGATGCCAGGTGCGACAACGTTTTAGGAGATGGCCCTTGACAAAAACGAGGGGTGTTGTTGTTTACCCTAACGTTTAAACCCAACATGTGGATAATGTATAGCCTCCATTTTTCACCATGGGGTTGCCTCTGTTGGTATGCACGTCCTACACATTGAAGGGAATGAAAACACCAAGCAGCTCGCAGTGTTGCTGCCTGCCATGCTCTCTCTACCCACATAAGGACTGCTGCTACAGTGCAGTGCCATGCACTTCTCCTCGTGTTCAGACAGATATCGCTAAATGATAAGCTATGATGAGCATTTATGGCTGCTGTCTACTGTATCAAGTTTTTATGTATGACTTGAATGGATGTTGTCTAAGAAGTGCAGTGGTTCTCAACCTTTTCAGGCCGTGTTGACCCCCCTAAAATAATCATAATGTGAACTGGGGACCCCCAACCTGATAAGCACTTGGAATGCAGGAATTGTTACATTTTCGGTTGGATAAATATTGTGAAAATAGCAGATCTACAAGGTCACAACACCTGGCTTATATCGGCTATTTTCAAAATGTTTGCCACTTATATTATTTGCCAATGTTTGATATTATACTTTGTTGATTACCTTTTGATGGTCTTTCTCTCTTTTCTTTCTTTTTGAGGTATTATAAAGGTCTTAAAAGTCCTTAAATTGTCACTTCACTGTCATCTGGGGACCCCCCCCAAAATCACTGGTTGAGAAGAGAACCACTGGTTTAGTGTATACTGCTTGCATGGATTCTGCTGTGTGCTGTTGTGTATACAAGTCAATGTGAATGTGTTTTATCAGGTGTAGCCCTGAGTTAATTGGCTGTATTTGGGTTTCTTTTCACTACAGAATCAACCAGCCAAAGCCACAGTCATTGTATGAAATCTCTCACTGAGAAGTAGCCTACTGGTGATTCAGATTGTGAAAAGTGTTTGACATACTTATTATAGTTGGCAAAAGCGGTGATTATGATTGAATCTGTGTTAGTAACTAACTGGGTGTATGTATGTGGTAGAATCACATGATGTCAACTTAATGGTTAGTTGACAACCCCCTGTTTTAATACTACAATATGAAGAGTAAAATCATTTGGAACATTAGGCTAGGCAGTAGACTGGATAAATGTCATGTTTCCTTTTCTTTATTGACTGAAAACAATGTCCTCTGACAGACTTTCATTCAGCTAGGCCTGCCTTAGTACTAAAGCACAAGGTCAATGTTAGAGGGAGTGGAAGCAATAGAGAGATGAGCGTGGTGAATAATAATCCAATGAATTCATTATTTAAAAAATCAAAAACATTTCTATCGCTTCGGATAACCTTTCTATCCTTATCCTGCATTGGTCCAATTGGTCCCTGATTAGGCAGGTTGATGGAAATGCTACTGTATGCAATTAACGTCCTTATAGGATAGAAAAACAACAGTGCCAGTCTTCCTGATAGGATAGAAACGGCAGTATTGGTAGGATAGAAAACCAGCTGCCCTAGATGTCCTGGTAGGATAGAAAATCTGTCCGCGGAGGAAAGCCTGGTATTCGTTCCAAACTGGCCTGTGTGATCCGGTTTAGAAAAAACTAAAAACAATAATGTGTGATCCGGTTGGCGTGGCATTGTTTTTGTTCCCCACATAATGCGAATCAATTAGTTTAGTCTTGCTAGTCGCGCCACGAGTTAGAATAAGCGATGGACATACCAAACGATTATTATACCAAAAGAAACTAAAAGATTACACATTTTGAAGGTGCACGGCGCCGGAGGTTCCGGTCGTGTGTTCTGGCTGCCTGATGACAAAGTTATTTCCGCTCTGACCGGATCAGAAACCCGAAAATGTTATTGATCCCAGGCTAGTAGGATATAAAACTGCAGTACTAGAGGTCCTGGAAGGATAGGAAATACACAGGACTAGAGGTCCTGGTATGATAGAAAAACGGCAGTACTAGTGCATCCTGTTAGGATAGATAACCAGTAGAACTAGTAATGGTCCTGGTAGGATGGAAAAGGGCTAGGTCTAGGTCTATAAGGACCAGAGTTGATGAACCCTACTCTAGTGAGACCAAGTTCTTGGTGAATGACATCCTGTATTGTCATGTTTACATTGAGGTTGGAGTCTCTCTTTTTGTGTGTTGTAGGATTAGGACTGTGGCTGCTTGTTTTTACATGCCCCCAGGTCCTGCTATCATTACCACTCATACAGCTGACACTGTCAACAAAACAGCTCCATCAGTATTATTTTACCACGCTTTAAGGAGCATTTCAGCTAACAAAATACATTTTCTGTATGCTGTACATAAACTTAGCCTTAACCTCAAAACTATGAACTGTCGTCTTGGACTAACTTAATATTTGATGAGTACTTGGGAAAATGTCTTCCCAGAGATGTTATTTTAAGATGCCAAATTTGAAACTGAACATATTGTGACCTCCAGAATCTAGCGATATTATCTCTCTATGAGAATCAGCCCCACTGAAGTTCTGTGACAGAGCTCAGTTCAGATGAACTATGGTTGAAATGGGCCTCTTTAAAAATAGATGAGAAGAGGCCTTGAAGTTTGAGATTTGGGACGCTGATAAGGGCCGCCTTTTTTTCAGTGCCGCCACCAAAGTATGTGGGACAAATATTTGCTGGATTGTTTCCTGCCGTTGAGAGAGAGACAGAAAACATACCTGGGATTCTTTGGTGACAAATGGGAGACTTTGTTGTAATCTGTTCAGTTTCTTTGTATCCATTCCTGTATTGGTATGTTTGGTGTAGGTTTATTGTATCCATTCCAGTATTGGTATGTTTGGTGTTGGTTTATCATATGTCCAAGAACGAAGCAGAGATGATCCTTTCTTCCATCTAATGGATATGACCACTGATCCTGTTAATCCAGCAAAAAGTTTCTGTTCTGTTGTTTTTTGCCCTGTTGACCCCATGAACCCTAGTGTCCCTATAATGAGGCGAACATTCAGTGAAAATAGCAGGTGTACAAGCTCACAACCTGACGGCATGTATTTGTACATCTGCTATTTTCAGTCAGATATTTAATGTAGGAGGAGGGCATCTAGTAGAATCCTGGGAGACTCCAGTCAGTGAAGTTACAAGTATGGTTTAAATAACCCTATACAATAAGTTGCTACCGGATCAATTTTATTAGCTTTATTCATTTTTATTTTATTATGTCAGTCCAATTCCTGTTGGAGACTTTGAAGTTATTGATCCACTCTACTCACAGCCATATCAAATAGACTACTAGCTGTTTAATTTGCTCTTCACCTTTCTGTTTACAGATGACAAACAGCACAATATTGATCTCACTGCTATCAGTGTTTGATAGAATACGACAGCTTGACTTCCTTACTTCTCGCTAGGATGAATCAATCCTGACCTCTCTGGGTGGTTGGAGGGGTGATCCGTGATGATAATATCGAATTGGGATTATTTAAAAACACAATTTCAGACATTTTCAAAACTAGTGATAATGGCGGATCTACAAGCTCACAACAACGTGTCGCAATGAGCTTGTATATGGGCTATTTTTGAACTCTTGTGAAAGTATAAAGCAGGCTCAAATCAGGAAAAGAAGCCACAATATCATACATGTATTACAATATTGTGATAAGCAAAATTCCTGACGATATATCTAGTCTCATATCACTATTGATAAGATATCAATATATTTCCCAGCCCTGGGGGATTCAGCTACCATTGCAGTTTGCAGCTGTCTTTCATAAAACTGGAAGCTACTACTAAAGTCAGAGAATAACTGATAACAGAAAAGGAGATAATTTATCGATCATACATGGCGTCATTTGCTCTGGCGTCATTGTCTCTCCGTTAATGTATTTGGGCGGGTCTAGTTAAGCTTGGGTGGGAAACGGTCATCTGGTACCCTGCTGGCTCAAACTGTTAACTCACTGGCCACAAAGGTTCTGTGTTCAAATCCCACCTCAAGGAACTGTGTTGCACGTCATCTCCCCACATGACTCTCTTGTCATAAATAAAAATACAGAAATGCCAGAAAAATACTAAGAAGCATGGGGTGATATTTCTACTAAGTATCACAGGCATGATTTAGTGATTTGTGATGCATGTGAACTCTCAGATTTGTCTGCCTCATTGTTTTTTCTCTGCGCTCATAAAAGTAAAATACACACAAAAATGCTTGGTTGGGGAAATGCTAATGCGTTGACTTGAATTTGTTCACTTTGAATACAATGAAAGGTATCCTGCAACCTGCTGGCCTCAGATTCTGCACAGCATCAGAGTACCTTGTTTAGGAAACTGGCAGAAACATTACAGCCGCGCTTCCAAATTGTGGAATTTTTGAATTTTTGAAATATGGAAGTGCTAGAGTGTGCCAGACTGATTGATGGCTGAGAGTTTGACCTGCCCTCTGGTGTGTGTGTGTGTGTGTGTGTGTGTGTGTGTGTGTGTGTGTGTGTGTGTGTGTGTGTGTGTGTGTGTGTGTGTGTGTGTGTGTGTGTGTGTGTGTTTTCCCACATGGATAGATGACTATCTGTTTAGGATGGAGGGCCGTAACAATCGGAACCATTTGGGGCTCATTGATTCATTGATCATCACTTTCAAAGCTGACTGCTGTCTCCTTTCAAAGGTTTAGGCAATTGATTGACAAGCTCATTTGGGAAAGGAATAAAGTTATGTTCTAAGCTCATTTGGGAAAGGTATGTTCTAAAAGGTGATCCACCAGCAGTCATTACTACAGTTGTGTACAGATGTTAATCCTTCAAAACGGAACTGCCCAAAAGATGAACTTCTACCGTGTGTGTGATGATTGAAACAAGTTTTATGGCGGCGATGCCATTTGACACCATGAACTTTGCCTCTCCTCGTTGATGCCTAGGGGGTCAGGACTGGAGTTGTGGAGCAGGTGTGACATTGAGGTCAGCGCACACACACACACACACACACACACACACACACACACACACACACACACACACACACACTCCTACATCCAGATATTTCTTCTCACACCTTCTTCATACACACACATTCAATCACTCTCTATCACTCTGACACACTCATCAGGCATGTTCTAGACCTATTTAACCCATTAAGACCTGAGGCCGATTCTACAAATGCCTTCTAAATCAGTAGTTTGCACACTTGAAAGATCTTTCAAAAGTGTTCCAAAAAAGCCAAATGTACAAGCTTTTGGATAGCCAACGCATCTAAAATGACAGATGCTTTCCCGGTTTTAAGGGGTTAAGTTAACTCAGTTATTTGTCAAAAGCTCAAATGCATGAATTCATTAACTCAAAAGTTAACAAAATAACATAAATAGTAGTTTTCTGACTGAACACTATACTGTGTCTTTTCACAGTAAAAATCATCAATGTTAACATTTATCCATTTGTTACTGTGTGAAGAATGAAGAAGGTTTATTTGTCACTACTCTATACAGGTACAAGCAGTAAAATAGAAATGTGGCGTCTGCAATACGGTACACCATCAACATAACAATTACAGTAATGACGCTAAAGCTTATTGTTTAATTAATAAGATAAGAAAATGAATTGCTATAGCAGCAATAGGGAGGTGGAATAACTTAGTGTCTGGATTATTTAATGCGCAATAAGGCATAACCATGTATATACCGTGTGTATATATACATTGTGCAATATGGGTTATCGGTGCATTGTTTTGTATGTAAACACTGGCTTGTGTGGTAGTTAGAGGGAAGTGTTAACGAGGTTGTGTGCTCAGAGACGTAAGACCCTCGCATCAAGGACACACATCTCCGCCTCTCCACTGAGAAGCTTATATGTATGAGCTTTGATCAGAGGTTCATCACAAATTAGATCTCCAGTGATGCCCCCCCCCATGTCAAAAATATAGACATGCATGTAACACACAAATCAGGTGCATCCTCATCACAAAGTGATATAAACACACAATGAGATGCTCAGACATCTCTGCCACACACACACACACACA
Source organism: Gymnoscopelus braueri (assembly GCF_963280865.1). Lineage (NCBI taxonomy): Eukaryota > Metazoa > Chordata > Actinopteri > Myctophiformes > Myctophidae > Gymnoscopelus > Gymnoscopelus braueri. The sequence goes on along the minus strand of NC_137610.1, from coordinate 43,550,058 downwards.
CACACACACACACACACACACACACACACACACACACACACAGAGTGGGTGAGGGAGTATGCCTGCAGGCTGGTAATGAATGCAGATGCTTTTTGATGTGGGTTGTATCAGTGTCAGGGGACAAACACACGTTAACTTCTATGGCTGCTGCTTCACTATTCTATTGTTGTGGTTCTCAAAGTGGGATTCTGGGACCCCCAGAGGTCATTGAGGCAGCTTCCACGGGCCCCAGCAAAACCACTTAAACCCTATATACTGTACATCAGCTCATTATCGTGGCGCTTGTACATTGGCTATTTTTAGAAGAAAATCTTGTAATATTTTTAATATTTATTTTTGAAACATTTGAACTAAACTAATCTTCTATGGGGGTACCTGCCTGGCACCAAATATTTTCAGATGGGGTTCCGTGGCCAGTATTTGAGAACCACTGTTCTAAGGTACAGTGAGCACAGTAAGTAAGTAGTAACCAGAGGATGAAGCAATCACTTCAGTTTCCGGAAATTCAGTGCCAGGGTGTCTCAGTCGGTAGAACGCTCGCCTTTGAACCACAAGGTCGCCCAAGCACGGCTTGGGTGCGGCAAGTACTGGGAGCTGATGGTAGGTGTGGCGCTCCACCTCAGCAATCCATCTCCCAGGGCCGTAGCACATCGTAACGCGGACAGAGTCCTGCATTCTCGGCTGATACCAACAATAAGCCCCTCCGACCTACTTAATCACTCAGTACTCTGTCCTACAGAGACAATGTCTGTCCTTCAGACACACTGTGTCCTACAGAGACCTGCTGTCTGTCCTACAGAGAGACACTGTATTTTGTTTATTTAGTTTTTTTTCAATCGATTTTTATTATTGATAGGACAGTAGGCCGTCAGGATCGGTACTCGAACCCGCGACGCGCTGTCAGGCTACATTGTAGACCGCTACGCCAGCGGTCTGGGCAATCAGTCCTCATCGTAGTGTTTTGGCAATTATTTAGGGACCCACTTGCAATACCCTTGCGGCCCACCGGTGGGCCCTGGACCACAGGTTGAGAATCACTGTTTTAAGACATAGTACTGGAATGTGACTTCAGAAGGGTTACTATTTATGTGTGTGATGCTGGTCAGAATGTCTGGCTTTTGATAAAACTGAAGGAAGCAGTCACTTCACATCACTGGTCTGGCTCTAAATGTCACACTGTCTCTATGGCAACCGCCAAAACGCTTCCCGTCTCTGGTTATCAGGTCTCCGGGGTTCTTGTGTTGGTTGCTGCTCTGGCCTAACAATATCCCCCCTCTTAGAAGGTCAGATGAACTCCCAAGATTAATTATTGTTTGGGCTAGAAGCCAATGTATTACAAGTGAATGTGGTTGAGTCTACTACTGTATGCGCAGTGGTTCTCACACTTTTTTTTATAATTTCAAGGACCCCTATAACTTGAGTTGGAGACCTGTAAGGGTCCATTTAGAACCCCTTCAAGGAACCCTGAGGGTCCCTTGAGCCCCCATGGTATTAAACTAATTCCCCAAGTCTCTCAGCGATCTACAGTAGAGGACTGTGGTTGTACTGGGCAGCTCCCAACTGGCCAGCCATAGAAGTCTGTGGTTGTACTGGATTATTAGATGTGATGTGTGAAGGAGGGTTTTGCTGTGTTTTTCATTTTCAGTGAGTTCACCCTGTACCCTCGGTTTGCCCTTATATGTCCCTCAAAACATATGCCCTGGCTGCGACCACAGTGGTCTTGATGCCCTAGCTGCGCCGGCTCCTCTGTCTTTCTCAATATGTTTTCTTTAGACACCATTGTCTTTCGTTGTGATTCTGAATTCTTATTGGGCAATATCAAGTGAAACGCTGCAACCAGTGGTAGGTTTGATTTGTAGGCCTGTTTTGAACCACTTGAAAACCGGGCTATTGATGACGTTTTAAATGTAGTGCTAGCCAATCAGGAGACTTAATCAAGCTGATAACGATGTGCCAGTGTCACAAAGATGAGACTAAAGTGAACATGTCAGAAGTAGTAGGGGGTACTAAGCACAAAAAATGGCCAAATCGTTACGCGGCGGATAAAAGCATGAAATTTGATACAGATGTCCCTTGGGTCATCCTAAAACATCCTAGAAGGGGTGCCCAAAAAAATCTCAAACAGGAAGTGAGTTATGGACAAAATTCAAAATGGCCACCTAAACTGTTGACCGTTGACTCAAAAGATACCGAAATAATCTCCAAAAAGCATAAAATTTGGCACATATGTCCCTTGGGTCATCCTAAGACATCCTAGAAGGGGTGCCCAAAGGAATCTGAAACAGGAAGTGAGTTATGGACTAAATTGAAAATGGCCGCCTAGTGTTGTCGATTGACTCAAAAGACAACTAAAGAATCTCATAAAAGCATACAATTTGGCACACATGTCCTTTTGGTCATCCTAAGACATCCTAGAAGAGGTGCCCAAAAAAATCTTAAGCAGGAACTGAGTTATTGACAAAATTGAAAATGGCCGCCTACAGTGTTATCCATTGACTCAAAAGACAACTAAAGAATCTCATAAAAGCATACAATTTGGCATACATGTCCCTTGGGTCATCCCAAGACATCCCAGAAGGGGTGCCCAGAAAAATCTTAAACAGGAAGTGAGTCATTGACAAAATTGAAAATGACCGTCTACAGTGTTGTCGATTGACTCAAAAGACAACTAAAGAATCTCATAAAAGCATACAATTTGGCATACATGTCCCTTGGGTCATCATAAGACATCCTAGAAGGGGTGCCTGAAATTATCTGAAACAGGAAGTGAGTTATTGACTAAATTGAAAATGGCCGTGTACAGTGTTGACAGACGATGCAAAAGACACTCATAAAAAATAATCTCATATAAAAGCATGACATTTGGTACAAATGTCCCTTGGGTGATCTGAATGCATCCTAAGGGGTGCCAACATTTTTTTTAATAGTCTCTCAATGGAAAACACTCCTCCCACACGGGCTGCACTGCTACAATATTCAAATCGAGCAGCCAATCTGGCATTTGGTCCAGAAGCCTGAAAGCTATGCAATCTCTACCATCTCCTGACAAATATGGATGGATTAAAGTCGCTGATTCGTGGACACCTTTATGGACACTCTTGCCAGAGGCTGCTTAAGTTTGGAGAGAACTCAAGTGTGGCTGCAAAGCTGAGCCCTTCTGTTCGAGAAAGTGTAGATGCCGGGATGCTGGGTTACCTTGCAGAGCATTATGCCAATGTGCTGGTAATTGCGAAATGGCACACATGAATACATGTACTAGTTACTAAACACTAATCACAAAAAAACAGTAATGATCAAGAAGAAAATACATGAGAAGATAGAGTGTAAAACAAGCAAGAAGATGTAGAGTGCAAAATAAATAAGATGCAGAGAGTAAAATAAGAATATGCAGAGTAAGATAAGATGCAGAGTAAAATAAATAAGAATATGCAGATAGTTAGATAAATAAAGAAGATTCAAAGAGTACAATAAAAAAATAATGCAGAAAGTAAAATGAATAAGTGATGTAGAAATGAAAACAGAAGGTAGACTACAAAATACGGCAGGTTATGCACTGCATAACCTGTCGTATTGAGTCTGCATAATATGCAGACTGCCATGGTCAACTGTTTAAACAGCCATTTAGAATTTCTTCAACATGGTCCCTTCCTAAAAAGTTTAATAAACAAGCAAATAAATAACCTCTTCTAGGATATATTAAGAAGCACTCAATGTACGTACCAAATTATACACTTTTATGACGTCCCTTTATGTTTTCTTTTGTGTCAACTGCTTTAGGCGGTCACTTCCTGTTTAAAATCTTTTTGGGCACCCCTTGTAGGATGCGTTCAGATCACCCAAGGGACATTTGTACCACATTTCATGCTTTTATGAGATTCTTTAGGTATCTTGCATCATCTTTCAACACTGTAGGCGGCCATTTTCAATTTAGTCAATAACTCACTTCCTGTTTCAGATTATTTTGGGCACCCCTTCTAGGATGTGTTAGGATGACCCAAGGGACATATGTGCCAAATTGTATGCTTTTTGGAGATTCTGTAGGCTTTTTGAGTCAATCGCCAGCACTGTAGGCGGCCATTTTCAATTTAGTCAATAACTCACTTCCTGTTGAAGACCTTTTTGGGCACCCCTTCTAGGATGTCTTAGGATGACCCAAGGGACATGTGTGACACATTTTATACTTTTTGGAGATTCTTTAGTTGTCTTTTGAGTCAATCGACAACACTAGGCGGCCATTTTCAATTTGGTCAATAACTCACTTCCTGTTGCAGAATTTTTTGGGCACCCCTTCTAGGATGTCTTAGGATGACCCAAGGGACATGTGTGCCACATTTTATGCTTTTTGGAGATTATTTTGGTGTCTTTTGAGTCAACGGTCAACAGTTTAGGTGGCCATTTTGGATTTTGTCCATAACTCACTTCCTGTTTAAGATTTTTTTGGGCACCCCTTCTAGGATGTTTTAGGATGACCCAAGGGACATCTGTATCAAATTTCATGCTTTTATCCGCCGCGTAACGATTTTTCACTTAGTACCCCCTACTAAAGAGAAGGTTGACTGAGCTGATGTAAAACAGTTTGATAAGTTTGCATGTTTTAGACGAGGAACTAAACAATGTTACGGTGACATTGCTCACCCAGGGGTCTAAGGAGTGTTACGTGCCTCTTCTCACCACAAACAGCTGCAGTGTGGCCGAGATAGACAGGAAGTGGGTTAGACTGAACGTTGACATAGTGTGCTGCCACAAGGGCCAGACCTTCCACCCACTATGTTCAAGGTTTCTGATGGGAAGCATGTACTCCAACCTGCTACGCTTTATTAGAATCATGTTGGCGTTCCCTGTCTCTGCCTCTCAGGTAGAATGGCGGTTCTCAACCATGAAGAGAATTCATGCATTTCATTCAAACCTTTTATTTATTCACGAAAGACATTGAGGTTGCCCTCATTTGCAGTGTCGTCGAGATTACATCACAGTACAACATTCACATCAATGATAAAATAAAACAGAAACCACCCTATTGAGTGATACAACACAAGCTTAAAAGTAGTTGTAGACACTTGTAGGTTAGTCTGCAAGCAAAGATTTAAATTGACCATATGTTATGGGAGAACATATCTTTAATTTAAGCTGTAGGTCATTCCAAGTGGTTGGGGCACTAAAACTAAAGGCTGTTTTCCCCAGTTCCCCAGAATGCAGGCAGACTGGTGCTTAAGCCTGCATAGTGCATAGTCTGCATACGTCTACCTTTTTGAATACCTCATCTTCATCAAGTAACTGGGTTAAGCAGTGCTCCTGCAAAATTTCAAAGCCAAGAAGCAGTGTAAAATTTTCGGAAGCAGGCATCACCAGAAAGAGCCCAAATGATCCATATGACCATATGGATGAATATATGGCCTCTTTTTGAAGCTCCAAAACTTAGCCTGCACGGCAACTCTCCCTGATTCCCCATCCGTATGTTCAAATAAGTCCAGTGACTCTGATGGGCTGAACATGTATGTATAAGTTTTGACTCAGGTGTTAAGTACAAATTTGTCAATACAATGTCTGATGTGATCATTTTTACTCCTTACATCCTTAACCCTTAAGTTAAATTCATTATTTCTGTGGACTAATTTCTTCTAAATCAATGTTTTTTTGATGCCCTTATTGCTGCCCTGGCATTTGGCCTTTGTGCCCTCAAACAATTTACAACACCAAAGGCCAAGGGGCCTTGCCCCTAAAATAATGAGATTCCAGGCCTGGTGTTCCGTCAACTTTCCCTGGATGAATAAAGGTCAGACAGGTTCAGGAGGTTGCAGCTCATCCAGAGTGCCTACTGCAGCTGTCGGAGGACAAAGCCTGTGACTTTAAAAAGGCCAGATTGTACCTTCTACCAGGAGTTCAGTGCAACTGTTTCATCTTTATTCAGAATCATCATTCTGTAGGTGATAGTGTGGATATAGGATGTGGACTGGACTGTAGGTAGTAGTGTGTTTAGTAGGACCAGAGAGTATGATGAGTTCTCTGGTATGATAATGATACATGATGAATGATGATACATTTAAATGTAGTGTGAAAGATGTTCAAATAGACTGCATGACTGTAGCCCCGGGTTTTGCAGAAGGTGGCATAACCATTTCCTGTTCCAGTTCAGTTTCCCATAGCTTCACTTGATTGGCTCGGCTCTGCAACAGACATGAACTGGAAACCCATACAAAGGTGTCATACATGTAGTGTATTCTTTAACGGTTCAAATCAGCTGAGGAAACGGGTATGCCACCTCCTGGGCCTATTTTCATAGTATCTTACAACAGTAGAACAATAACATTAAAAAAAAGTTTTCTGTAAATGATTTCCCTGAATGAATGAATGTCATTTTAATTGGGCACTAGAGCAGTATCGCATCTCAATCCATTCCAACATGAATAACACAATGTTATTATAGCATCATATGATGAAAGAATAATGAATGAATGAGTCCATTAACTGTTAATGGACGGATGTGGGCCTTTCCTACAGTAGCAGTAGTTGTCTTAAAAAGTCATTTCAATTTGTGTGGAGTGAGACGGCAGAGCTTGGCAGACGATAAGGGGATAGGCCACAGTGCCACAGTGTGTGCGTGTGTGTGTGTGTCGGTGTTTGTTTATATGTGTGTATGTATGTGCGTGTGTGAGCTGATATAAGTTATCCAGACTGCTGCTGGGTGTGTGATCTAGTAGATGGCACCATTCATCTCTGTCTAGCCAGTCTCTGGGGTGTGTGTGTATGTGTGTGCGGCGCGCGTGCGCATCACATTTCTGCCACCTGTATCCTCGGTACCCAGGCTTATGTGAGAATGGTAGCATTGCTTGTCAGATGTTAAAAAGGAATTACATTAGTATTTATAACAAACACCATTCTCTTCAGTTAAACGATGTGATTATGAATCTATCCTCCAGTTCTCTCCTGACAGGCTCCTGTGTGCCTACGTACAACATGTCGCCCTACGTATGTTGTTTTAACCAATATGACGTGATGAAACTGTAAAAAATGAAAGGATATGTTCGACTTCCAAATGTAAATTTTTATTTTGTTTTTGCCTGTTATTTTCTAACTTTTTTTCACCCCATAGTTCATACCACTATCTTATCATCCATAATGAATTAAACATTTCCTGTGGCAGTAATGCATCATCGCTGACTTGATAACTAGTATTGATCTTGTTTAGAACTTTGAAATTATACACCATGCTGTAATAGACTAATGGCCTATTACCCAAGCTTATGACCTCGTTAACATCCGTCTAGTTGCCTATTAACGTAGGTTATGGCTCTGTAATGGTGCTGATAAATGAAGCAACATCCATGTATATCAATGTTTAATATGGACCGACAATAATAAATGCCTGTACTTCCCTTAATGACTGTAAAGGCACAGCAACACAGCATGTTGTGCATATGCACGTCCTGGTTTCAGCTCATGTAACTTGAGTGCTGCATTATATCCGCTTCCATTGACAAGCTAACGGTTGTTGTACTAATGCATGATCAATAAATGATCAGGTATTAGTGCGGTAATCTTCTGTGCTACAGTATTTGTCTCTATACACAAAGGCGCGTGAAGCCAAGGCTGATTATTTTAGTTTTTTATGTTTATCGGAACAATGGCTAAGTTGCTCCACTACTGGCAGGCAGTAGATGACTGGTGTTTCTGGGCAGCTCGTACCTGTGTAAAACAGAATTAGGGCTGCAGCCTGCTATTGATTATTTTCTTTATTTGACTTTTTTGAATATTAAATCGAGAAACATGGTTTCACATTTATTTATATATCAACTGCCACTAAATAACCACTTAAGCCCTAATTATATGCACAATGGTGTCATGCCAAAGTAGTGAAAATAAGAGATCTACAAGCTCATCAACGTGCTGTGAGCTTGTAGATCCGTTATGTTTGAACATTTTGAAACGGTTTTGCCTATAATGACATGCCCATAATGTTAGCCATAATGTTAGTGGGATTTCTGTGTTTGTTTCACTTTCAGCATACAATACACGATTGCATATTGCTGAATCACAGAGTTTTGCTTAATGACATCCTATGTTGCTATGTAATTACAGACAGCCAATTTGGTATAAATAAAACAGTCATTTTGGTATAAATAAAACCATGTGTTTTTTTTTACATAATTTATATTTATACATTTTCTTATTGAGAAAAAAAGAAGTAGTCTTCGTCTACTGCTGGTAAATTGTGCTGTCCTTTGTATTGGCCCTACCCCATTTCCACTGGAGGGGGTAACCCATTTATGACTTTATTGGCTGTGTTACTATCTCTCTGTCTCTCTGTTTCTTAGTTTACTTTGAATCTTGGTTTCTTTTGTGGACATATCTGTCATGGGGTCATTTTAGACCGTGTGATGCTGTGTCGTGTGAGACTGAATGGCGCATGTCCTTTCAGCGGGAGTCTTTATCAGATTTTTCTATCTCATTTCCTTAATACTTCCGTCTCAGTGAAAGCTGATCTTGGCCCGCCAGCCTCCCTCGGCAGGAAGAAGACACAGCCAGCTTTTAAAGAACGACACAGTAGTCGTCCGTGGGAAATATGAATCTCTGGATCAATCCGGTCTCCAGTTTCATGTTAACTAACCAAAAGCCTTAAGGCATCATAGAACAGTTTTCACAGCTTCTGGTTTGTTTGTGCGTGCATGCGTTTGTGCACCAGGCAGAAGATGGCGATTATAAAACTGATAATTCTTACGGGAACACATTGCACTTCCATGTGTATTGTCTGAAGATGGAGAGTGATTTGTGTGTAGAACTGATTACCCATGTTGGTTAAAGGAGTAGTTCACCCAGAACATGACTTGTTTTCTATCAATTACACACCCCATGAAGCATTGAATTCATGGAGATTTTTTAGTTTGTCGCATTCCTGAGCCAATAATTTGATTGCCGGCGGAAAGATGCTAATGTATCCGGTAGGAGACTCAAAAGAGACTATTTGAGTTTCCTACCGGAGAGACCGCTGGTCATCAAATTATTGGCTTAGGAATGCGACAAAAACTAAAGAATCTCCATAAATTCAATGCTTCATGGGGTGTGTAATTGCTAGAAAACAAGTAATTTTTTGGGTGAACTACTCCTTTAATTTCCTTAGCTAGAAAAAGAGCCTGGTATACTAAACTGTGATTTCTGATTGGTGTGTATTGCAGTGACCAGTCGTGCATTGGACACATGTAGGCCACACTATATACAGCTTTGTTTATTGTAGTCTTACTACTGCATAGTATACTGGACATTTTTCTTTGCATAACTTGAAGCATATGACCTATATTTCGTTCCTGAATGAGTCTGTGTGTAGCTGCAGTTGAAGCGCACACACAGTAAAATCCTCAGTGTTCATTTATCCTCGTCTGAGAGGGTCCTACAAATCTAACCAAATGGACCCTTACCATTTGGTTACATTTGTACCTTCTCAGAGTTAAATGAACACTGAGCGCAGTGAGCGCCCTATGTACTATGTTCAGTGCATTGGGTCCAGTCTGTCATGTGAAATGATCTCCATATATAAGATGGTGTACCATCATCCCTGTTTGTCTGACCAACAGGCTGTGATCACACCACACATTAATGTTAGTTTGAGTTAGGACCAGATGGTGAGCGCCACTAAAGGTATAAAAGACTGAGCACACAAGGTCCCAAAAGTGGAAAATAAATTGTGATTAGAGTACAGTCAAGTGCCACAACAAACTGATGTGTTTAATGACCAAATTTAAGCATCGTGTTCATAGCGATTAGTTTGCCTAATAAAAAATACAACTTGACTGAGGTGCACTCGGTCCCAAAACGGGAAAATAAATTGTGATTTGAGTAAACTGCCACAACAAAACGATGCGTTTAATGACCAAATCAGGCATCGTGTTCATAGTGATTTAGCCTGCCTAATAAAAATACAACTTGACTGAGATGCTCAAGGTCCCAAAACTGGAAAATAGATTGAGATTGAGTAATGTGCGCAACAAACTGATGTTAAGGGTCCGGGACTCCGGGATGGCCATTTGGACACATTTTCTTAACCGGTAACTGTTACTCCTTACCGGTAAATTAACAATTAACCGTTAAGAATAAATTATACTTTGACGAATGTCTGTGAATCACTCACCCAGCAGGACTGCGTTTGTGGCCGTTAAATTGTTACACAGGAGCCCAGTGTAGCCAAATGTGGGTAAATGCTTTGGTGAGTAAATTATGAAGACCATTCCGGTAGGAATAATCAAATATTTGTATATATATATGTCATGGCTGATCAAAATATCTTCAGCTCCTGGTTTGATTGGTTATGCGATGGCAAGAACATCACCATCTCATGGTTTCAACTGATATAGTGGTATTTTCAAACAACAAATAAGCTGTCACAATATCTTTTCAGCTGTTGAATTATCATCATTGTGGGTACCGCTAAACAAATACGTGGCTGAGTAACACATTTAAAAAAATATATATATTATGGACAATTGTATTGCCATTTTTGTATGCTGTGTTTAACCTTACGCTGCTTACTATCTAGTCACATATAGTAAGCCCATTCACTGTAGTCACCTCCAGAGTGAATGTGTAAAACTATGTCAAACAGCTCGTGGTGTTCATGGATCATGGTCGCTGTTTGAGCTCACCAGCTCTGGCCTATCCCTGTCTGGCTGTTATAAATACCTCTGTACATGTCTGAGACATACTTGAACTGTGTTGTTGGCCTTGTCTGCTGTTGTCAACCTGAACCACTGGCTGTCTGCTGGGAGATTAGCTGGCCTGGGTACTGAGTACTGACATGCCTCGATACTAACACACACAAGCACGCACGCACGCATACACACACGCATGACACACACGCATGACACACGCACGCACATTCTGCTGGGAGTTGTTCATGGACAAACTGGGTAAAAAGAATCTTGTTATTAAAGGAGAATTTCACAGCAGAAAGGTTGGGAATTATTTTGTCTCCCATATAGCCAATATAAATCACACCCAAGGATTTGTCCGGAGAGTTGATGGCTTGAATTTGTCACCAGGAGGACTCGGTCCATGTCGAGTTAAATCCAGCCCGGTGAAATGATGGCATGACTAAAGTGTCACTGGTGCCTGTTCGTGAGCACATTGCGTGCAGGTATGTAGAGATGATTTGTCACTGGCAGGCTGGAACAAACCTGTAGAAGTCACTTCGTCCTGCATGCACACTGAAGTAAGTTAGTACAGTACATTTATTTAAAGTGCCTAGTCACAGGTGTCTCAGTACACTTTACAAAAGATGATCATATGAAAGTATAGTAATATAATAATAAAATATGATAATAAAGTAGCAAACAACAAAACAATAAAAACAATTGTATAAAAAATGTAATGCAGACATAGTAGTAGAGTTGATTTTAACTGCTGCTCCACATTGTTTCTGTTTTGAAGGAAGTAATAACGATAGAACATCACAAGGATATCATTGTTTATGTTTTATTACTAACTGGAATATATTAGAAAATGCTCACTAGATTCTTTGAAACAACCCTATACCCTACACCCATTATGCCCCATTACGAGGTGGTTCTGACATCACATCACACTCTGGATGGTGAGATTTCAATCCCAGCATGCACTGCTGCTGCTCGTTGTAAACAAAGGTTCCCCTCGGCTGACCCAGGCTGACGCACCCAGGCCTGCTTTTACCAGAATAATCTCATTGGCGCCCAAATTAAATTTGTCTACTCATCCGGATTTCATGTCAGTCCAGCTGGGAACGGAAGGGGGGAGGGGGGGAGGGTCATCTCACATTACCTCTCTGACTCAAATAGATGCCGTTTTTAGTGACTGACACTCACGTGCACTCAAACATGTACTCTCTCTCTCTCTGTCCAGTACACACACAGGGGAAGCCTCTCACACTATGATCGCATTAGCAGTATCACCTGTTGCTAATATTGTGCCATGCTTATTTAACGATACCCTCCATCCTAGTTGTGTAAGCGCCTGTCTGTGTGAGTGACGTGCACTCCATCACAACAAGAAAACAAGCACGTCCTACCTAAGTTTCCTGGGCTTCTAGCCATGATATCATGGCTTTATCAGGCTATATCAGGCTAGCAGAGACTGTAAGACATCTGACTAGTTTGGGGGGAGGAGGAAGCATTTTTGACGTGCTGGTCTGAGAATGGTGTGAAAGCAGTGTCCAGAGATAGTGTTGACCCTTGCCGCTGGAGTGCTTGTGCCCCTACCTGACGTAAGATCAAATCCCACACACGGGCATTTCTGGGCCCCTGCTTGCACACTGCACGATGTAGACCATCTTAAAGGGATAGTTCACCCAAAAAAATACTTTCTTTTTATCGATTAGTCACCTCATGGAGACTTGAATTCATTTTTGTTTTTGTCGCATTCCTCAGCCAATAATTTGATGACCAGTGGACCGGTAGGCAGCGGTTCCGGTAGGAGACATAAAGGAGACAGTTTTTGTCTCCTACCGGAACCACTGCCGGTCATGGCTTAGGAATGCGACAAAAACAAAAAAATATTCAAGTCTCCATGGGGTGACTAATTGATAGAAAAAAAAGTCATTTTGGGGTGAACTATCCCTTTAAAGGTGCATTCACACGGAACACGATAAAAATAATCACCTCACTTGAATCGCAGGAAACGCTTTGCTCTGTTGCATTCACTCAGGATGCAACATTTTCGCTTGAAGTAATATTTGCCCCCCACCCGACACACACTGGCTGTCACTCACAAACAATGTTCGATGTTGTTGTCACCCACTTTGTCAGACAATGTGAGTTGAACTGAGTCTTGTACCTCTCACATTGTGCAATGAAATTATGACTGACGTCAGCTGGTGTACATGCTGGGGCAATGTTATTATCCTGAGAGGTGAGAGAACAAAAGAGGAGGATAATTTGGTTTTGACAACATAAGTTTGCAATTCTTTCAAAGTGAGCTGATAAAATCTCCAGACCTATTTCATGAAACCGTCAGCAGATAGACTGCACTGGTAGACATTGATGCACTGACACATGAAACAATCGTGTGTGTGTGTGTGTGTGTGTGTGTGTGTGTGTGTGTGTGTGTGTGTGTGTGTGTGTGTGTGTGTGTGTGTGTGTGTGTGTGTGTGTGTGTGTGTGTGTGTGTGTGTGTGTGTGTGTGTGTGTGTGTGTGTGTGTGTGTGTGTGTGTGTGTGTGTGTGTGTGTGTGATCTCGCAAAATGTTGGACCGATCAGCAGCAAACTTCTTGCGTACGCTTCAAGTAGGCCACAGAAGTACCCCCACTCATTTATTTTCATAGGTTTTAAACTTCTTAAAATATATATGCAATATCTAACTAATTTTATGATGGAAATCAATGGGACTGCAGTGTGATCACAGTCCCATTGATTTCCATCATAATAATTGCCATCATTTGGAGTCATACATACGTAGGAGGATTCGCCCCTTCCTCACGGAGAAGGCAGCCCAGGTGCTCATCCAGGCTCTTGTCATCTCCCGCCTGGACTACTGCAACTCCCTCCTAGCTGGTGCTCCGGCATCTGCCATCAGACCTCTGGAGCTTGTTCAGAAAGCTGCGGCTCGTCTGGTGTTCAACCGCCCCAAGTTCTCCCACACAACTATCCTTCTCCGTTCTCTACACTGGCTCCCCGTAGCGGCTCGCATTCAGTTTAAAACCCTGGTGCTAGCCTATAGGGCAGTGAAAGGAACAGCTCCTTCTTACCTCCGGGCTATGGTCGATGCTTACACCCCTGCCTGACCACTTCGGTCTGCCACCTCGGGGCGACTGATTGCCTCGTCACTCAAGGGTCCTTCTGGTCGATCTACACGGTCACAACTTTTTTCTGTTCTGGCCCCACTGTGGTGGAATGAACTTCCCGCTGATGTCAGGACAGCAGAGTCACTGCCCATCTTTCGCCGCAGGCTGAAAACCCACCTCTTCAGGAAACACTACCCTTCCTCTTTGCCTGGCCTACTTGTTGTTAACTAGTTGTACGAACTCTTGTTTTATTGTTTTATTGGATCTTGTTTAGTCGATACACTTATTTGTTTTAGCTCTTGCTCATTTGATTTAGCTATTTTGTCTCAATTGTTTAAGAAAGTAGGTAGCTGATATATATTGCACTTTTACCTTAGCGCTAGGTATACTCTTGGTTGCTTGTTTTAGCAGAAAATGCACTTAAGACTTCTGGTGATAAGTAGTTTCGTTCCCTACCTATGTTGAATGCACTTATTGTAAGTCGCTTTGGATAAAAGCGTCTGCTAAATGACTGTAATGCAATGTAATACGTCAAAGATGCATCATAGACTGTTGTCGTAGAGGACTGATGTCACAGGCTGGTCACATGAAGTCTAAGATCCACACAGGAGCCAAGTCAGAGATCTACAGTGCGTGGGTCACCTTAAGAGGGGCTGCTCCCTTGGTGTAGGTAGGACAAAGAATGTTGTGAAGTGAACAACAACTTGTGGCACTACTGAGCAGAGAGCAGCAACTGTAAACCTCCACTGTGCTCTGAATTCCTCTCTGGTACTCTGTTCAGATTGGTTAAGCTATACGTAATAAACAAACAAACACTCATTCATCCCTTCAGCTATCAAACTACTAAATAGTTAACCATGTTTAGCTGTGACTGACCATGCAGCTAGTACAAGCCACTCTATCTGTCAGTCTGTTGGTTATTTTGTCCCAGCACTTTCAAGTGCAAACCGAGAGCTGGTCACAGCTCATTACAATGAGTTTTCCCTTGTCTCTATATGCTGGATTGAAGGCAAAGTTGTTGTATCAGACGTACAATACCACAGCGCAACACAACACCAGCATTCAGCCGGGGTCTGAACAGCCAGCCTGCTCTGAGTCTGTATACAGTTACTGGTGGACGGAAGATCTAAGTATGAATGTACCACATGGAGATAGAGTTCTAACAACTGTAGCAACTGTTTTTCCACACACACACACACACACACACACACACACACACACACACACACACACACACACACACACACACACACACACACACACACACACACACACACACACACAGTGTCTCTGTTACACATTTGAACATTTACCCACAATGTATGTATCCACATATGTGCACAATCACATAATCTGAGATACCTGACACGGTTAACACAGTATAATGCAGGGCACTGCCAGTAGACCAAGGAAGGATTCCTGAATATGTATTCATATAAATTAAACTTTATCTCCGCCAGACGGAAGGTCAGGAGGCGCAGATTATGTTTTCACCCATTTGTGTGTCTGTGCGTCTGTCTGTGCGTCTGTCTGCGCGTGCGCAGCTCATCTCGGAAACCTCTAGACAAATTAGCGTCAAACTTTGAGGTCCAAGATCCATAGGTAGCCATGCTTGCTGTTTTTAGACTTGTTAAGCAATGGCCAAAACTAAGGTCTTCTTCAAGCAAACTAATGTACCGAACTTATATCAAAGCCTGCTCTTAAAAGTGCATAAACAAATGCATGTGAGATAGGGCTTGTGGTATGAAGGTATATGCCACTGATTCTCAGTGGCGGGTCTGGAGACACGCACAGGTCCTTGAGGAGGCTCCAGGGGGTCTTCAGCCAAATAATTGATACCTTTTTGTATCAGTTATAACCTCTAGTGAGAGCACTTTTTTTTTTGGTACTACGGAGCTGGATGCCTCCCATGCTGTTTCCAAACCTACAACTTTGAGAAGCTACAGCATTGAAAACCAGTATTGCTTATTATAAGAGACTTTGGGCTTGTTTTTCTGTAAAATCGCTTGTAAATATTGGTAGTTGCTGAACTTGCGGGTTGTTTCTTTTGGACTTGTTTCTAAAGTGTACTTACTTATTTTGGCTTGTCACTACTTCCCATGTTGTTCAAACCGGTGGTTCTCAAACATTATCATTTCAAGGACTCCCAAATTGTGTTTGTCTGCGGATATATAAATATTGTGCCAGGGAACCCCATACAAGATTTTTGTAGTTAAAATATTTTTTGTGGTAAAACAGTTTTTGATGCCGTTATTAACTCCATTTTCTGGGGACCCTAGAGTGTGTGTGTGTGTGTGTGTGTGTGTGTGTGATCATGCAATCTAGTCGCTTCTTTTTGGCTTGTTTTCATAGACCTGGTTGCTTGTTTTTCTCGTGAAATCTTGCAACACTGTTGAAAAAAACTCCTTGTGCGACTGATGAGGGACCGCGAGGCAGGTCACAGCGGAGCAGTCCTCTGCACTAGTTTATTTTGGCTTTCAGTGGAGGGGATTTTGCTGGGATACTGTACGGCATCACTAAACATTTGTCCTATAATTGGTGCTTGAGTGCATCCGCTGGCATCAAAGTAAGTCCAGTTTTACTGAAGACAAGTTAGGGGTAGCGTGAACACTGTGTGTGTGTTCTTCTGTATGTACCTTTGACCTCCTATAAAGGATTTTTAAGTGTAGTAGCTTTCAAGTAGGCCAAGTTGATAATAAAATTCCAGTTCAAGCTGGGCTATATTGAAAGCAGTCTTAAATAATTAAATCTGCTGTACTGTTTTTGACATAAGGTGAAGCTAATTCCTTCTCTTTTTAAATTATTAACTTCTATCCTCAAAACTACCTCTAATGGTCTCGCATTTTATCCTGATTCAACTGCAGCTTAACCAGCTATAGAACAATTTATTTTATAAGGCAACTTGAAATAATAAAATATTCAATGCATCTTTTCCCCACATGTTTATGTTTTCAATACATACATTTACAGTATTTGCAGTATCAAAAGAATGTTGTGATATTTCCTCAGACTGTACTCTCAAAAGTTTATGCCTGTGACATCGAAAACATGTTACAAACACAGCTTTCACTTAGACCATAGAAATACAGCCTCCCGTGACTATTTTGGCCATACTGCCCTCCACTACTGTAACAGCCCACCAGTAAACGACATATGATTATCAGCAAATTAATTCAATTTAAAACAGACATTACTCAATGCAGTAAGGTTTAAAAGTGTCTTTTCTTTTAATTACTTGGCTCAGTCAGGTAATTGCATTGCCATTCTAAACATTTTGTGCACCACCGGTGTAAGGTAAGGTCACAGCTTGAATGTTGCAATGTGCTCTGTTTTCCTTTGGAAGGGGAGGGGGGATAAGTATGCATGTGAACCTGTACTTACCTGTGGCATGCAGCACAGAGCCTGTTGTTTGCTAGAACTGGTGGACTTGTGCCAACACACAAGGTGCGTTTCTTAGCAATAGATCCTTACATCAGGCCAGGGGTCTTCATCGTTTTTCAGGTCAAGGACCCCTTAGCTGAGAGAGAGATGAAACAGGGACCCCCTAGTACTACATATTGTATAAAATTGTGTTGCAGATTAAACTTTTTCATAGATTCCTTAGATGGCTCCATAGACTTGTTTGACAGCGCTATAATTTTTTTCTTCATTCTTTTTTTACAGGTTGTCTTTATCTTTTGTGTTTTTCAGACATTTAACCAGTGTACATGCATAGTAATTTGACCTTTGGCTCTGACTTGGTCTGATCTTTTTTTTCCCTCAACACTAAACCGCTTTGCTGAAAATAGCCGATCTACAAGCTCACAACGCCTCGCAGCGCGAGGCGTTGTGAGCTTGTGGATCTGCTATTTTTGGCTAATGTTCTCCTCAGAATAGGGATGCTAGGTTTTAAGTGATTCATGTAAAAATAAAATAGGACTCCCTAGGGGTCCCGGACCCCCTGTTGAAGACCCCCGCATTACATTATAGACAGTAGACACCTGTCACCTGTCAGCTATAGGGACACTTTGGTGGGTGACATGAATCCAGCAGTGAATGGACCTGTGACTTGATCATAATGTTTAAAGGCCACTACAACCTGTAGACCAGGGGTAGGCAACCTTAGGCAGGGGTGCCAACACTGGCACAGGGGAGGGTGATCACTGGCACACTGGCATACGTGTGAGAGAGAGGATCTTTGGTTTAAAATGAAATCTTAAAAACAATGTATTCAATTCATTGAAGTCCACTCACATCTGTATGCAAATTACATCCTGCACATAATTCTACATTAATTCAAACTGAACTCTGACTGGGGAGGGAGTCTGGGAGATAGGTGAGTCTAATGATCATTACAATGTCCTGATGTGAAAGTAAAAAGTTCAGAAGAAGAAAAAAGGCTATTTTTATGGACAATCAAAATCAGTTGGAGATATTACATTTTAATGTGGTGTCATAATTGGGCAGTTGGGTAGACTTTGGACCAGTTTTAAGGACTTGCAACTTACGTACTGCTGCTGAACATTTATGTAATTTTCATGTCTCTTCACGCATGAGCTTTATATAACCGTATATATTAGTATTCTTTTTTTATGCCTTAGTTAATCAGAGTAGAAAATAACTACTCAGCCCAGTTAGAACATCGATTCCAGGGAGATTGAAGCATGTCCAATTAATTAAAGTATTTAACTCAGCCCAGAGGAAGCGCACACACACACACACACACACACACACACACACACACACACACACACGCGCGCACACACACGCACACACGCACACACACACACACACACACACGTCTCCACTACCCAATGCTCTCAGTTAATAGCTCCTTCAGGCTCAGGACTCAGGCTTTCCCTATTAACATATCGACTAGTTATCCAAGACATTTTAATCAACTTAAGCCCAAAAGAACAAGAATTAGGCTATAGCTCCTAGCTGTAGAAACCTTGCTGGGGTTTTGGAAGTCATGCCTGGGTTATCCTAATCCTGTCAATTCTTAAACTACAATTTAATGCATCTGTTCTCCACTGGTACTGGAACAGCCGCTGCAGTCTGTCCTTTCTCAAAGGTCATAGATAGCACTGATTAGCTGTATTACTATAACACAGATCTCGGGCTAGGCTATATTCCTTTTCCTTTGACAATCTAGCAGCAGAGAATCAAGCTTTTGGCTATATAATTTGCTGCATCTCAAGTATAGGCTACATTGCGAAGCTCGGTGCATTCACTCGGTACTATACTGAGTCATGCTGTTTGTATACCTCACCGATGACAGCCGTGGCCGGAGGCATTGTTTTTTTTTGTGTTTTACATACATACAGTACGAACATGCATCCCATTCTCATGAACGCGAGATCTCAGGGGAACACCTTGAGGGAATTTCTTCAGATTTCGAATACACGTCCACTCCGTCTCAAGGATGACATGATTAGGCTACTTCTGCTCCCAGTTTGAAACCAGTCTGCTGTACTTAAAATAGTATACATTCTAAAGCTCACTCCTGCTTATTTGCTGTGATTAATCTTCTTCTTTGTAATTAATTTAGCTGAAGAGCTGCCATTTGTCTTTACTGTCATTTCAACAACGGGCCGTTTGCTAAAACCTACCCCATGCATCTCTGCTGATGATGACATCATGCCTCAGGGAGTAATTACACCACATGATGGGTATCTCACACCAGTCACTGTCCCCAGGGAGGAAGTGTTTGACCCGCACTAACTGCTGTACTTCAGTAATCACTTTACATATCTGGTTTATCTGGCACTTGTGTGCAGTGGTTTAAAGTAACTAAGTACATTTACTCAAGTACTGTACTTTTACTTCACTGGAGTATTTCCAATTTTCAGCACTTTTACTTCTACTCTACTGTGTGTGTGTGTGTGTGTGTGTGTGTGTGTGTGTGTGTGTGTGTCTGTCTAATATCATCAGCTAGAGCAGACCATCTCTCAGCTAGGCTACAGATGTAAACTTTTGGTTTTTATCTTTGGTAGTCTAGGGCACGTGCACAAGTTGGTTGTAAGGGGCCTGCAAATGGCCGGCCTCTCCAAAAGGAGGGCTAAACAATTAGCAAGGTACTGCTCAATATCAGCTATTATAGGAAGCCGCTCAATTTGGAGGAGGCGTTGCTTCCTTTACCCATGATTGTTGTCCGCTGTGTTCGACAAGTATGCCATCTTTTGTTTTGTATGTAACGTTGCTCTGCTTTACATGCGCTTTGTAACTAACTGTTTTCCCTTCATCTGACTGCACTGGCAGTGTTTATGTCCTTTGTACATCCTGTACTTCTTATTATGTGGACATAAATAAATTGTGTGTGTGTGTGTGTGTGTGTGTGTGTGTGTGTCAGACATTTCGTCCATTTGAAAATAGCAGATCTACAAGCTCACAATGCGCATTGTGACCTTGTAGATCTGCTATTTTCAAAAGATTTTTATACATTTGAAAACTTGTGAAATGGGACATTCTGCATAATGACTACTTTCTACTTTTGGTACTTTAAGTACATTTTGATAACAATACTGTCTTTTACTAAAATAGATTTATTTCCGGACTTTTACTTGTAACAGAGTACTTCTACATTGCAGCATTGATACTTTTACTTAAGTAAAAAAATGGAGTACTTTTTCCACGTGTGTGTGCGTGTGCCGTGTGGACAGAAACATAGGCAATCCTAGAAAGTGATAGTTAGAAAGTTAGTGTTGTAACTTGGGTTACCGTTATGTTTAGGTTGGCGGCGTACAGCTTAAGCCAGGGGTCTTCAACGTTTTCAGGCCAAGGACCCCCTAGCTGAGAGAGAGAGATGAAGCAGGGACCCCCTTTCAGATTAAAACTCCAAACTTTCCCCTCTACACCAAACGTCTTTGCCAAAAATAGCCGATCTACAAGCAGCGCGAGGCGTTGTGGGCTTGTAGATCTGCTATTTTTGGCTAAAGTTCTCCTCAGAATAAGGATGCTAGGGTTCAAGTGGTTAAAAAAAAAAAAGACCTCTGGCTTAAGCCATGCAGCCTTATTCCTGGTTAACAGACTTTTACCAGTCAATGTTCTTTTTCTGGGAATGAGAGGTTGATCTAAGGCTGATTCCAGTACATCTCCCTGTCCCGTGTTAACATCACGGTTTGAACTGGCAGCACTTTAAAGGGAGACACTGGAATGGAGTTTAAAAAACAAAGAAACCACAGCTTGTCTTTCCTGGACCTGGGTTTAGTACCAGTCCACCAAACTGTAATTAGCGTGCCAACCATAAACAGGAGGTAGTGGTGGTGGTGGCGGCACAGGGACACACTGCCATGGATGGCTGCCTTCACCACGACAATCTGGAGTTTCCCCTCTCTGACCCGCCTCAGTGTGTGTGATGTAGGGCCAACCGGCCACCCTGAGAGAGAGAGAGAGAGAGAGATAGAAGGCTGGGTACAGTTGGGGGAGTAAGAGGGTGATGGATAGAATGAGATGAAGAGAGAAGCAATTAAGGAAGGAGACATATGGGACAGGCTTTGAGGCAACAGGCAGGGCGTAGAGGCGCGCACACACACACACACACACACACACACACACACACACACACACACACACACACACACACACACACACACACACACACACACACAGAGGTTTGTAGCCGTGTGTAAATCTCATCCTGCGTGCCATTACTTTTCAGTTTTATGTGACTTGTCTCGTTAACTGTAGCTGTATAAGCTGTAATGTTATCAAGTCACCTGTTGTGCTATTGTCACTGTAGATTGTCTTAGGGACTTCCCGCTCATGACTCCCAAGTCCATTGCTACAACTGGGAACACAAACGTTAACCGTTCACACGACAACGGCGCGCCATGTGGCATGGCACAGTGTCATGACAGCCTCAATTGAGGAAGAGCCCCTAATTTGAGAATGATTAGAAGAACAAACACAATCGAAGAAGAGAAAGAAGGAGGCAGAGAATTTATGGGTTCTGTCAACTTCTGTGAAAGAGGAAGTTTTGGATGGTAAAGATCAGGGAAGAGACGACAAGAGAGGGACAGCCTCGAAAGAGTGAAAAAATGGGTGGAGAAAAGATGAACCGAAAAGGGGAAATAAAGGAGTTGGACAAACGAAAATAGTCTCTTAGGACAGTGGTTCTCAACCTGTGGGTCGGGACCCCCAGGGGCGTCCCCACATGATTTTTGGGGGGGTCCCCAGATGACAGTGAAGTGACAATTTAAGGACTTTTAAGACCTTTTTAGTACCTACAAAAGATTACCACTTTACTATAAAAACTGGTCAAACATTGGCCAAATTGTCAAATAATATAAGAAAGAGGCAAAACATTTGAAAATATTGCGAGGCGTTGTGAGCTTGTAGATCGGCTATTTCACAATATTTATCTGGGGGGTCCCCAGTTCAAATATGATTATTTTGGGGGGGTCATGGCCTGAAAAGGTTGAGAACCACTGTCTTAGGAAGTGAGTCTCGCAGAGTCTCTCCTGTCCTGTTAAGAGAACCAGGGGGTTAAATATAGTTTGTGACTGTGTGTGTGAGTGATGCAAACCCTGCCTCTCTTGGCTCGGTGTGCGCGCTCAACAGGAACAACAATGACCTCATGAGTTCCAGAACAGTGGGGTAGCTGCTGGCAGACCGCGTTATTGAATTCTCTGGTTAGATATCGTTGCTGTCGGGTAGAAACCTCTCATCTCCATATTTGAACTTTTTATGTTTTTTCATAAATTAGTGCCCTACGGTGTCACACAATAGTTGCAAAAATAGCCGATCTACTGGCGCGTTTTGAGCTGCTAAATTTGCTATTTTTGTCATTATTGAATTTGAATCCTGAAAAGTTACAATTTTGGACGATATATAGTATTTAACGAGCATGAAAATATTCTTGTTGTCCTTGCAACTTTGAACACTGTAAGCAAAAATCATCGCCAGTCGGTCTTATTTTACGATGTCTGTCTGATTTGAGTAAAGGGAGACAAACATGGAGGCACGTTGTTGCTGTGTTTAAATAAGGAATTCAAATAGAGCGGGTCCAGCTTTTGAGGTAATTTGGTTCTTTTGAATCTTCTCTTTGACTGCTCTTTATGAACACTTAAAATGGTGCATTAATATAAAATTGTGGATTTATATAACACCAACACTGGAAGCAAGTTTCATGCAAGGCACAAACCTGCACATTGGATCAGTTAGAGGTTAAGTGTCGTGCTCACACTTCCACATTAAGCCAGGAGTCTGGGATTTGGATCCATTCTCTCGTATCGCCTAGTGGTTTGGAGCGATTTAAGAGTAGAGAATGTATTGCATTGTCATTAATTGTCATAACAGAGGAATGTTGTCAGGGCATCCTGGTTCTTTACACTCTTGTTCATTTTTATGGTGTTTGAAGTAATTACTTTAGCTGCTGTCCGTGAGCTCAGAGTTTCAAGTTTGTATGCAAACGTTTGGACACCCCTGATTAAATTGCATGTTTTGCTGAATCTCTACTAACTGCCCACAGATCTGATACAATTCCTGTCTCCCTTCTGTCATGCATTGAAGAGCTTCAGAGGAAGAAAAACATCCTTTTTATATTCACTAAAAGTTCACATGCAGATTGCAGTGCCACTCTGACGAAACTCCAGCCTTTTACTGAACTTTCCGTGAAATGACATTTATTCTCTAAGTCTAAACCCCCCCCCCCCACTCCTCTCCATGAAGCCTCTCAGAATGTGGAGCTTGGGTGAGGAGGTGTCCAAGTTTCCAGCTCCTCGTTCTAAAGGTCACAGAGAGAACTCTTGGGTGTTTATTGCCTTGAGAACAGAGCTTAGCCTGAAGATGCGCTCCACAGGCAACCAGTATGTCCTCAACCTCACATCCCTATTTTGGGCATGTCATTATAGTTGAAAATGTTCAAAGATAGCAGATCTACAAACTCATACTCATGTGCTTGTAGATTTGTTTTATTACTCTTTTTTTTTTACATTATTTGAACAGGGCTTTCATCTTTAAAGGTTCAAGTGCCTTGAAGGAAGGCACTGACTCGTCTGGCCTCCAATTGCATACTATAATAATAATAATACAACTTTTCTATAGCACATGGGGGTAAAAAACTTTTTTTTTGTGCAATTTGTGCACCTCCTCACAGCCCTCCATCCTGCCCTGCAGGTTTCCAGTGGTGAATGTTACTTACTGCTCGGGGACTGAAGGAACGCAAAAGTCTTAGATTCATTTTGTGTTGAGAGCTGCATATTTCCTTCCCATCCAAATCCCTTGTGTCATGGCCAGGTCTGACATCAAAAGCCTCCTGGTCCAAGGAGCTATGCAGCTCCTCCTCTCAACCCAGCTTTGTTCTAGAGCTGAGGCGATATCATTTATGTACTAAACATTGAGATTTGACATGTCACAGTGTCATTTTTCCTATAAACTCCCTTGTTGTCATTACATGCCACATTTTTACATCCAAATTTTGGAAAATTTAACCACTGATATTCCAGAACTGTAGTTGACCTGGTACCCCAGGGTCTATACTTGGTCCCCTCCTTTTTTCCCTGTATACCTAATCCCTTCACCTAAATAGCTGATCAACAAGCTCAGTGTGAGCTTGTAGATCTGCTATTTTCACAGACTGTTGGCCCATTAAGAATAGGGACACTCTGGTTCATGTGATTAACTGAAACCACATTTCTGAATAACACAAAGACGCAATGGAGATAGACGGATTAGCCTAGTTCCCTTGTTGTTGATATATAAACCTTTTTGTTACCACCGTGCTATGACTCCTCTGGTGCTCCTCTTAAAGCATAACAAACATTGGCAAGTGAAGGGTCTCCATATGCCTTTGAAATGGAAACAAACTTTTCGGCTATCCAGCCTTCGTCAGTGGCATAAAAGCCTTGTTGTTGATTGATATGAAATCTTCATTATCAGCGATTAAAATGCACGTGTTATATTGTGGAATCTTGACATGTTGGCCAACATTTCTCAGCCCACACGTCCTGGCAGCCTGGTTAACCTCCTCTGTGGTGCAGCCAGCCAGCCAGTCAGTCAGGGGTGAATGATGGCTTTCCCCGGCAGACAGAACTTCACTGGCAGAGGTTTTATTTGTTGAACTTGGCAATCAGATGCTGCTATGGGGGAAGCTATCTCCTGACCCAGGGAAGTCTTGGAGAAAGGGTTGTATATTTGTCACTTTTGCTGTTGTGCAATGTGTCCGGTTCTTTTCTCAAAAGTTTGAAGCTTGATACTGTACTGTATGATACTGTATGTTGTCATATTTTTAAGTAGGCCTACAGTAAAACATGATGACATGGGGCTGGGAGATATGGGCAAAATCAAATAACACAATATTTTTTACTAAATACCTCCATATCAATATTGTGACTATAATATCAATCACACTATCAATTTTCTCAAATTTTGGAAATAGCAATAGCAACAAGCTCACAGTGCCTTTCCATGCGACACGGTGTGAGATTGTAGATCATAGAAATCAGCTCTGTGCATACATAAAAGTGTCATTTGTGTTCAAATATGCTGCCGATCCAATCAAATGAAGCTATAGAACACAGAACAGGAACAGGAAATGGGTATGCCACCTCCTGGAAACCTGGGACTAAAGTAATGCACAGACAGAGCCGATAGTAGAATACCCATTTAAACCTGAGGCCGATTCTACAAATGCCTTCTAAATCAGTACTTCTCACACTTTCAAGATTTTTCAAGCAGCAATGTTCGAACCCGCAAAGCGCTCTCAGGCTATATTGTGTAGCCTAGCCGTCCGGTCCACTTTCCCGGTTTTAATGGATTAAGTGATTATAACCTGGAAACTACAAACTTATGCCATATCACAATATTACAATAATACAAAATCCCTTACGATATCTAGTCTCAATATCAGTTATGGATATTGCCCCTGTGATGAAATGATGAGAGAGCTAAGAATGTCCTCTTCCCTGCAGCGGACACACAGTAAACCCGACATGTTTTTTTTTTAATGTCACTTTGGTTGCAGTGTACATGTGTCTTTTCCATGGTTAATGGTGGGACACATGCAGATGTTTAACCATCCACCCACATTAGAACAGCTCTGTGCCAGTTAGATCCACAGGAAGGAAATGGTCATGGATACAATCAGGAACAGATGACATCAACCACACGTAATGTGGCCTTTTTTATTTCCTCTCACACAATGCTCCGCTCAAACTAAGGGTCAGTTTTGCTAGTTAGTGCGTTTTATGCACATATTTAAACAAAAAGACACACACACACACACATGTGCACACTGCACACAGATTTCCTGGCCTGTCAGACCGCAGATCTAATAAATATTAGTGTTGGACTCTGTGTTGAGGGCCTGAGTCATGTTCAACAACCTGAAACTAAAAACACACTCTCCTCTCCTCTCTTCTACATCCATTAACCCATTAAGACCGGGAACGCGCATCTGTCATTTTTTTATTTCTTTGACTATTCAAAAATAGCAGATCTACAAGCTCATAGCGAGTGCCGCGCTACGAGCTTGTAGATCTGCTTTTTTTTTTTTCGTGAACATTTGTGCAAAGCTTTGCATATATATATTTTTAAAGCAAACATTTGTAACTCAAATCTTTGCTTCTCGGGCTCCCTGGAACGAAATATTTTGAGATAGGGGTCTGCGGCCAAAAACATAATTTGAGGTCGTCCTTGATATGAAAAAGTTTGAGATCCACTGATATTATAGCAACCTACGTTTTTTTTTTTTTTACTGTTAGGATTTAGAAGAAATTTGTAGAATCGTATCTCAGGTTTGAATGGGTTAAGCTATGTTCTGCTAACAAGTCTTTACATAGCTCTGTGTATTTTGGCCGTAAAGAGGGTTGAGACCAAGGTTGCTGTACCATGCCTGGCATCGCCTGCAGTGCTTTTATTTACATTCTTGTGCTATTATCCCAATGTTTTTTCCGTTCACTTAAATTTTGCATGGGGATTTAACAAAGAATTTGATTTAATTGAATCCCATCTATCAGGGAATGAAGCTGAAGGCAGAGCGTGAGGGAAATGTTTTACCGCTCAACTGCTGATGACTCACAGGATTTGATCAGAATTTGGGCGCAGCTTAGTGCTGTTGCAATTAGTCCTGTTAAACCCAAAGCCCGCTGCGGGATTTGGAAACCCAGGGCATGTCGGAAACCCAAGGCCTGTGTCCTGTTAAATGATCCTTGGACACTACACTTCGTTGCCACTGTCGCAAAATTGCTTGCTCAGGGTGGGATTGTCGGGTCTCTTCTCTACATGTAAAGTGTCTTGAGACAACTTGTTGTGATTTGACAATTTAATACAATTGAATTGAATTACACTGAACCCCCTTCCTGTTTGTTCATTCTACTCTGAAACCCCTACCTGTTCACTCTTTCTACACTGAAACCCGTACCTGTTCACTCTTTGAACACTGAAACCCCTACCTGTTCACTCTTTGAACACTGAAACCCCTACCTGTTCACTCTCTGAACACTGAAAGCCCTACCTGTTCACTCTTTGAACACTGAAACCCCTACCTGTTCACTCTTTGAACACTGAAACCCCTACCTGTTCACTCTTTCTACACTGAAACCCCTACCTGTTCACTCTTTGAACACTGAAACCCCTACAAGTTCACTCTTTGAACACTGAAACCCCTACAAGTTCACTCTTTGAACACTGAAACCCCTACCTGTTCACTCTTTCTACACTGAAACCCCTACCTGTTCACTCTTTGAACACTGAAACCCCTACAAGTTCACTATTTGAACACTGAAACTCCTACAAGTTCACTCTTTGAACTCTTAAACCCCTACCTGTTCACTCTTTGAACACTGAAACCCCCACCTGTTCACTCTTTCTACACTGAACCCCGTACCTGTTCACTCTTTGAACTCTGAAACCCCTACCTGTTCACTCTTTGAACTCTGAAACCCCTACCTGTTCACTCTTTGAACTCTGAAACCCCTACCTGTTCACTCTTTGAACTCTGAAACCCCTACCTGATCACTCTTTCTATACTGAAACCCGTACCTGATCACTCTTTCTACACTGAAACCCGTACCTGTTCACTCTTTCTACACTGAAACCCGTACCTGTTCACTCTTTGAACACTGAAACCCCTACCTGTTCACTCTTTGAACACTGAAACCCCTACCTGTTCACTCTTTGAATACTGAAACCCCTACCTGTTCACTCTTTGAACACTGAAACCCCTACCTGTTCACTCTTTGAACACTGAAACCCCTACCTGTTCACTCTTTGAATACTGACTAACTGTAACTATACAGTGTTATAAGCAGATTCAAATGCATTCATGACCTTATGTCATTGTAAAAAAAAATATGATTATTTTTATAAAGCAATATGGTTATTTATAGTGTGCTTATAGCTGTAATTGTAGCAGATCAAGCGGATCGTAATGCATTATAATTATGTTTATAATGCATTGCAGACAAGGACTTCATAGAAAGTGTTGCCATGAATTAAAATTCAAGAATCCACTTGATGTGTCCTCGCTCCAAGCACCTTGTGGCCTCTCTCTCTCGGATCCTTGAGAAACAAATTACAACTTGGAACCACATCTATTTCCAGCTCACGGCTGGAGGTTGGAGGAGGCATGAGAATCAGAATGTGGCTTGAGTAGGAGAGACAGACAGGAGGCTGGGAGGGAGACGGTGTAGGAGAGACAGACAATGGGACATCTGACAGGAAGAGAGTGTAGGAGAGACTGACAGGGAGGGACCGACGGTAGGGAATGTGAGAGGGAGAGAGTAAGGTAGTTGTGCTCCTTGACCAGTTAAATGTACATGGGGATGCAGTTCAGGTGCCTCTTTCCCCATTCAATCCGGGAACGCATCTGTGTCATTTTAGCTTTTACTGTAGCTATAACCATTATTTTATACTTTAGCTATTCAAAAATAGGGTCCTTGGAACAACATATTTTAAATGATATGTATTTGGCCGCCGACCCCCATCTCAAAATATTTTGTTCCAGGGACCCTTCAAAGATTTGCACAAATATTCCAGATAAAAAGAAAATAGCAGATCTACAAGCTCGAGCTTGTATATCTGCTATTTTGAATAGCCAAAGTATACCAAAAATAGTTCTCGGATAGAATGGGTTAAAGATTTAGCTGAGAACCAGGGCTTGACAGAACTTTCAGTGTGGGTGGAGAGAGAGTCATTGTTATGGCTGTACTTTATCTTCTCAAGACTTGCATGTGAATGTTTGATTGTTAATGTTTTGTTAGACATGGTCTTCAGCATTGATAAATGTTAGTATTAATGAGGGTGTGGAACTGAAGGGGTGGTGTTTTAATCAGCCTTTATTTGGGACAGTTTGTGTGTGTGTGTGCGTACTGTGTACATCATGTGCACACACACACACACACACACACACACACACACACACACACACACACACACACACACCCCTAACCCTGGATGGTGCAGGAATGTGTCAATACTTATACTCAAAGAGTTCAATTAAGTGGAATCCACTGTGAACCGCATGCTGTCAGACGTGGAGCTGAATCTCTGCATAGAGACTTTCCAATGCCCGCCTGTAGTTGATTAGTTAATTATGTCTCCTGCTGATGACATCACGCTTACTGTATCCCTCGTTAAACCCGCAAGACGTGATTTTGTGTAACTCGAAACATGCATGAGGTCACGTGCCGAATAAATCAGTCGTGGTCTTATTTTTAGGCGGTGATGAAATTCCCCTCCCATCCATTGCAGTTAAGGGTAGCTGAGCAGCATCTCAGTGCGGCTGTGTTAGTGAGAGGTGGGAAGTCTCTCTGGCCTATAAAACCACACAGAAAACAAACACTACTGGCAGCACCAGACTCACAACTTCATCAGAGAGGAGAGCACAGGCAGTACAGTAACAGTACTGCTACTACTAGTAGCAGTGATACCGAGTCATTACTTTTGTACTAGCAATACCATGGCAGTACTTTTGTACTAGCAGTAATACCATGGCAGTACTTTAGTACTAGCAGTAATACCATGGCAGTACTTCTGTACTAGCAGTACTACCATGGCAGTACTTTTGTACTAGCAGTAATACCATGGCAGTACTTTTGTACTAGCAGTAATACCATGGCAGTACTTTTGTACTAGCAGTAATACCATGGCAGTACTTTTGTACTAGCAGTACTACCATGGCAGTACTTTTGTACTAGCAGTAATACCATGGCAGTACTTTTGTACTAGCAGTAATACCATGGCAGTACTTTTGTACTAGCAGTACTACCATGGCAGTATTTTTGTACTAGCAGTGGTAGGGTTGGGATCCTTTAGGATTTTAACAATTCCTGTTCCTTAACGATTCCCTCCTAATGGTCCAATTCCACGTTGTAATTATACATAGTTTATTGAGTATAATTGCGTTATAATTGCAATAATACACGCAAGGTTGTGCTAAACAGTGAGAGATATTGGCACTGGTATGCTGCAGTCAGCTTAGCTACTTTATCTTGTCCTTTTTCTTTGTTGGAAGTAATTTAAAACTAGCCTACATAGTTTACTGGACACACACACACACACACACACACACACACACACACACACACACACACACACACGCATACGCACAAAACACAGAAACACAGTGACACAGAAAGAGACGGAATAAAGAGCAGAGACAGAAGAATCCTACGTGCAGTGTTCTCAACCAATCACGGCCTATCAGGAGGCGAGTTAAAGACATGTCCAGACATGACCAGCACAACTTTTTAATCTGTCAAAACAATGACAATGTTTTAGGAGACATTTTTCACACTTCCCAGTTCCCACAACTTCAGTGATGTGTGTTGTTCTGCAAGCTGTTTATTGTGTCCCTCGTTGAAAACACACTTCAGTCATTTAGTTTCATGTTGAATAACCAATAGTAGGAGCACTAGAGCCATCAAAATGTTCTCTGTCTATTTGTCTGTCTGTCTGTCTGTCTCTCTTTCTTTCTCTCTGTCGCTCTCTCTCTCTCTCTCTCTCTCTCTCGCTCTCTCTCAGGGTGTTTGATGGGAAATCCCACAGCTGTTGGTTTCCACACTCTCAATCAGCATGGAATTATGGGAATGCCAGGGGGATTGGGAGAGCATAGGGGTGTGTTTGTGCACTCATGCGTGTGTGTGTGTGTGTGTGTGTGTGTGCGTGTGTGTGTGTGTGATAAAAGTGTGTGAGTGTGAGAGACAGGGATTTACATCAGTGCTTCAGACTCCCACTCGGGCATCGATCCACCATGACCTTGTCTGTATTGACATGACTTTAGTTCAAGGACAGTCCTGTTCATTTCCCGACTCTCTCACAAAACAGTATGTTTTTTTTTTATTATTATTGCTTCACCTCTTCAAAGTCCCAATGGGCCAAAACTTACATGGTTTGTCACCGGGGTTGGACAGTAATTAACCACATGAACCTTGTCCTTATACTATAAATGCGAAACGAAACCTCTGTCCGTCTGTCCAAATCGGCGCGTGTGTCACTGACTGACACTCCGACTGCTATGCCATGCCCATATATGGTACCGACAGACTTCAAACTTGGCGTGCGTATTGCCGAGGACCCGAGGGCGTGATGCGCCAAGTGGCAAGTTGTTCGGATCAGCGGATCTCCGAAAAATATCGATAGGACCGCAAATACCCATATATGGAGTACACCGACAGTCAGGGATGGTCATGCCATGCAGGGAAGTAAGTGAAGCAGATACTGATCCATTTAACAAGGGCAATCAGTGTGAAGGGGAAGCTCAGCGATCAATAGACACCGTACCTCAGAAAGCTTCCCTGAGTCAACACAGAGTAATCCTGGTGGGTCTGTGTCATACGCACAGTCGATACAAAATGACTCCCCCACCCTTTTTCTGAGGAAAACCCAGGTGGGAAAATGAGGATTCCCTTACAAATGAAAGATTCTAATCAGAGTTTATGACAATGATTCCGCAGTACTGAACCAGTGGAAGAAAAAAGATTTATTTCCAGCCAGGCAATGATTGAAAATAGAGTAGTTGGCAGTTTTCTATACAATGCATAGTTCTTGTGCTCTCTGACTATCTTGCCCCGTACATCATCATAAGTAACCACTTAAAACCCTTTTTGTATTTTTTTTTTTTTTTATAGCTGAAAAGGTTTAGGAAATAGCCTATACAAGCTCACAGTGTGTTGCATTGCAATGCACATTTATGACATTTTGAATGATGATACGGATGCCAGGGTGAAAGTGTGTAAACACCCTTTATTTCAGCATTATTCTAATGTTTGCAAATGGTTGAAGCCCTCATCCATTATGAATGTTTCACTTTTTCCACATTTTCAACCGCTTTAAATCTCAGGGGAGGTATAACCCTGGCCCTGACCTCTGATCTCCGACCCCTGACCCATTTATTAGTGCCTATGGGGATAGACATGACCCTAACCTCGGCTAGTGCTCACTCAGCTCAGTGAACCCCCCCCCCCTCGATTAGGTTACATGGAGATCCACTGCAATAGTTGATTTGAAAATTAAATAAGGCTAATCTAGTTTAGTGTACTGTACTGTCTGAATGCATGTTGTGTCTAGTGTACAGTATGTGTCCATTGAATGTATTTTCTGCAATGTCCCATTTCACTAATGGAACTGTACTGTACATTATGTCCACATTCTTTGTCTGTAGACCTGCATTTATTACCCTCTTAAATCCTAGTGTGCCTATTCTAGGGCTTGTCGTAATAGGCGAACATTATGTGAAAATAGGCGAATATTCAGTGGTGTGAAGCGACGCATTATGAGCTTGTAGATTCGCTATTTTCGGCAAAGAGATTTGGTGTAGAGGTTTAAAAAAAAATGAAAAAAGGAGGGGGTCAAATATAGACCCCTGAGGGGTTCTGGTCAACAAAATACATATGGTTTGAGTGGTTAGAACACTCTGGTGTCTGGCATTTTGTTTTAAAATACAAAATGCTATCCTTTTTCTGCACCGGTGCCATATGAGACTCCAGTGTATTAAGTGTTGAATTGATTGTGACTACAGTGCAAGCTTAACTAAATTCCTATGTCACTCATACTAGTCATAGTTGTCAATGCGATGCATTCTGAATATTTAAACAGTCCAGATTTCTTTGACTTTTGCTCCCTGAATCTGTTGGGAACATGATCAAACAGAGCTGCAGTAAAACGTGACCAAAGGACGATGCAGTATTGATCCTCAAAGAGAAGTTCAGTTTTTACAGCGGACAGTAACGGGACGAAGATAAAGCTATGATGATGGCATGAAATATATGCAGCAGAACAAAAAAGTCTGAAATTGAAGCCACAATTCCTGCGGTGAAACATCTGCCAGGCCGTCAGTCTGTTTAGAGTAGATCAAACACACAGATAGCCTTTTAAAATCATCCTTATCTTCAATCGCCACATGTGTAAATATGTCTGGACAACCCAGGGGGGGTCGTTTGATTTGAAACCCTGATGGAGTTGTTGGTATCCTGCTGTTCTGTGTATAAAAAGTTCTTTGGTCTCAGCCTTACTCACTCCAAGCCGGGGAATTTATGTTCTCCTCTACTTGTATTTATTTATTTAGATATTTTGGGGGCATTTTTCGCCTTTTACTGACAGTGAAGAGAGAAAGTGAGAGCGGCCATTCCACGGCCATCGTGTTCTTAATTGAGACAGAAAGTAGGAAGAGGGACAGTACATAGACGGTAGGAATTCTAGGAAAGTTGAGACGGAGACAGTGTAGGAGAGACAGACAGTAGGAAGGACACAACAGGGTGGGGTTTATTGCCTTGCTCAAGGATACCTAGAGTAGTAGGGTTCGGAGAAGATGCTGGTCCTGTGTTGAAAGCAGTGCATAAGAACAGCGATTTGCACTGAAGTCGGGAAGCTCCATATATGGGTGTGTATGTGGCATAATGCAGGCATACAAACAAACCAACAGACAACTTGAAATTGAACTTAATTATAGATGATTTAGATGATGACACGTTATTTAGTATTCTGGGAGACGAAACTGCCTCGATTCTTTATATTTACAAGCTGGAGTCTTCCTTTGTAGCTGAATTTAATGACCTGCTTCAAATGCAAATGCCTCTGGTGGCGTGTTCAGCACATGGGTTGGGTCAAATAGCACGCAAATCAATACGCATATTTGGTAAATTTCCCTGAATATACAATGTGTAACTTAGTGAATAAATATGCTGACTGAACATAAAACAAAGACACATCAAGCGGATCAGTGATAAAATGATGACTATTGGGTGGTGAAGTGCCAGGAAGAGAAGTGACTGCACTGTTATTCATTTGATAAGAGACAGACAGTAGGCTAAATCATTCCATAATTCCTTTATCGTTTTCCTTTAATGTTTTTTGCGATGTTTGCAGTTTATGAGATTTTGTTTTAAATCTTAAGTTTGTCATTTCCATTCATCCGTTCTCTGCAACTTCCCCCAAAATTGATAGACTTTATAAAAATTACTTATACGCTTTATCACAATTTTAGCAAAAGAGCTTGTTGACAGGCTGCAGGGTTAGTGTCACCGCACTACCAGCAAGCCTGTCCCCTAAATGTGCAAGTTATTCAACTAAGATATTTTACTGTACTACTATTATTATAATTCTAACCTTCAGCAGTGGTTCTTCACAGCATGAGGAGTCTCCAGTCTGTCTACCAGAGGTCGGACACAAGAGAGTCCTCATCTCCACAACATTCTAGTTGGTGTTCTGTTTTTGCCAATTAATTTGGCATTTAGAGGATAATTACAACCGAGTCTCCCCCTCTGCCTCCCTGACACACACGCACACACGCACACACACACACACACACACACACACACACACACACACACTCTCACGCATCCATATGGCACACACATCGTCTCTGTCGGGGTGGAAACCTCATATAAAACTGTTACTTTTCGAGATTCAAATAAAAAAATGGCAAAAGTAGCAGATCTACAAGCTTAAAACGCGTCGCTTCTTGCCGCGTTTCAAGCTTGTAGATCTGCTACTTTTGATGCTTTTGTGTGACGCTGTAGTATGATCAAGTAGGGCGTTATATTACCAAAAAAAAACACAAAAAGTTAGAATATAATATGGAGAGATGAGAGGTTTCTGCCCGACAGCACAACGATATTTGGTCAGACAAGATGAGACAGACCCTATCGGAGGAGAACCCTGGGAACTGTTGGGGTAATGGGTTGTGGTTTAATGGTGGGTGGTTGGCCAGAACTCAGCCGAAGGGTTGGCAAGTCTAATTAACCCATTAAGACCGGGAACGCATCTGTGTAACAACCACTTAAACCATTATTTTATTATTTTGGCTATTCAAAAATAGCAGATATACAAGCTCATAGCACGACAAAATACTTTGAGATGGGAGGTCTGAGGCCAAATAAATATATTTTTTGTTGTTTGGTTGTTATACAGTATCAGTGGTGCTCAAACTTTTTCCATGTCAAGGACCCCCCAAATTATATGTATTTGGCCGCGGACCCCCATCTCAAAATATTTAGTTCCAGGGACCCCCAGAAGCAAATATTGGAGTTAAAAATGTTCGCTTAAAAAAATTATATATTCAAAGATTTGCACAAATCTTCACGATAAAAAAAAAAAAATAGCAGATATACAAGCTCATAGCTTTAGCTTGTATATCTGCTATTTTTGAATAGCTAAATACATCTTAAAATGACACCGATGCTTTCCCGGTCTTCATGGATTAAGCTCAGCCAGTTTCAGAGTCTTAAGTTGCCTCAAGACAAACTTGAGGGGATTTTTGCTGTGGCGTTAATTAAGGAATGCAACCACCAGAGAGCTCACCGCACACACACACACACAATATTATCACCATTAGTGGGCCACAGGACCGTGATTCTCTGATCTGTTATGGTCTGAGAATTATAACTATTTCATTCACTGTATTCAGGAATGTGTTTGGTGGTATTGGTACAGATACAAATCAGGACAGACTTTTTTTGTTTAGTGCAGTCAGAGCTGAAATTATATTCCCAAGGACCAACAACGTGTTGAAACGACTCATCTCAATATTAATCAAACAACTTCTAACACTGTTTTTAAGTGCATGCTATGTGTTTTTTCCAATATTTACAGAACTGTTAAAGGTCTTTTACAAGGAGATATAAATATTATTGTATGCCATTATATATAAAGATTAAAACACACTACAACTAGATAGTATAGATACTGTTAGTAGCTACATTGTACAAAACACTTTTGTTTTCCATCTGAAACCTGACAACAAAAGCAGGTACCCATAATACTCCTCTATACTATCATCCAACTGTTGTTTAAAGTCAGTTGGAACTAAGTCTGCGAGACACATCTGACTCACAGCCCCAGTCCTGGGAACGAGACTTTTCAAACTTTCCTTAGAAGGCGAACAACATTGGGACTGTTTAGAGGGAGGAGAGAGAAATATGCTCCCCTCGTTTCTGGAAACTCCGCGGCTCACATCATGAATACTTTGCAGATAAACTGTGAGGCGCTCTTGGTTTTGAATAAAGAGTTGATCGACCGCAGGATCCCCTCCCTGCCACAAGATTTCACAATAAGCCTTTTCACAATAACACCTCCTCTTCCTCGCCTCCGCTCCTGGCCGTCAGACACCAGAATGGAGCAAAATATGAGTAAAGGAGGAATCGTGCGGCGATTTATCGTCAATATACACAACAAACTGCTGATAATAATAATAATAATAATGATAATGCATTCTATTTATAAAGCACTTTACATTCTTGCGAATCTGCTACAGGGGTTTAAAAGAATGGCATAAAAACAGCATAGGAAAAACAATTACATAGGACCCAACTAGGCTAGACTAAAATGGCTTTTAAACAGTTTTTATGAAAAAACGTATGTTGCTATGTCAGTGGTCAAACTTTTTCATGCCAAGGACCCCAAAATGTATTATGTATTTGGCCACGGACCCCCATCTCAAAATATTTAGTTCCAGGGACCCCCAGAAGCAAAGATTTGAGTTACAAATGTTTGCTTTAAAAAACATATATTCAACGATTTGCACAAATTTTCTAGATTTTTCAAAAGCAGATCTACAAGCTCGTAGCGCGGCACTCAGTGCCGCACTATAAGCACTTGTACTGTATATCTGCTATTTTTAAGTAGCCAAAGTGTAAAATAATGCTTTTTAGCTCAAATCAAAAAGTGACACAGATGCGTTCCCGGTCTTAATGGGTTAAAAAAAAGGCCCAAGAAATTTTAAGAGAACGCTTTGTTAAAAAGGTAGGTTTTTAGACAATTTTTCTAAATATCTGTGGACTGTGGTGCTCTCAGGTGATCGGGGAAAGAATTCCACAGACATGGGGCTGTAAAGCAGAAGGCCCGGTCGCCCATGGTACGGAGCTTGGTGTTGGGGACAAGGAGAAGGTTAGTGTTTAGAAGAGCGGAGGCTTCGAGCGGCGGGTTTTTGGGGCTTGATAAAACACAGAGTAGAAGGGGTGAGCGAGCGAGAGAGCAGAGACAGATGGAGAGATGGGAGGTGGAGAGGAGATAGTGAGGGACGGGGGGACGAGACGGGGAGGGGATGGAAAACACAAGGACGTGTTCATGAGAAATATGAAAACCTTCTCAAAAATCTGTTGGCAGGAATGAAATGAAAGCATGTGGAGCGTTGACCCTGAGGCAGCAGAGAGATTACACAGACTGACGCCTGCGTTCAGTGAAGAAAGACATAAAACATACAATTAATTTTTGTGATTATGGAATGCTTGAGGGAAAATGTGACAAAATTGTCACCAACGACAGGAATGTTGCATTTCAACGTGTCAGTTGATTGTAATTTAGATGATTGGTTCTCAAAGTGGGGTCCAGGGACCCCCAGGGGTCTTTGGGGGGGTTCCAGGGGGTCCCCAGCAAAATGTGTTAATATAGCATCTCAATCATTTTAACCGCTTAAGCCTTTTATACTTTGGCTATTTAAAAATAGCAGATATACAAGCTCATCGCGCGGCACCGAGTGCCGCGCTATGAGCTTGCTGTTTTAAAGCGAACATTTGTAACTCAAATCTTTGCTTCTGGGGTTCCTTGGAACAACCAATTTTGAGATGGGGGTCTGCGGCCAAATACATCATTTTGGGTGTCCTTGACATGAATTTGATTAGATTTTTATTGTTGCTGATCTAGGATCTGATCCATGTAGCTACAGACTAAATTATGTTGCTGTTTTAGGATCCTTCTACTTCTCACTACTTGATAGATTGTAATGTATAAATCTATTGTATGTCTATTCTATGATTGCTGTTGTATTGTCTCATCAGCTAGATCATTGGTATTCAAAGTGGGGTCCGGGGACCCCCAGGGGTCCTTGTGGGGTACCAGGGGGTTCCCAGCTAAATGAGTAAATTTTGCATTTAATTCAGTTTAACCACTTGAGTCCGATATAGGCTACATTGGCTATTTGAAAATAGCCGATCTACAAGCTCACAACGCGTCGCAAAGTGGCGAGATGACACAATTTGGGGGTCATTGACATGAAAAAGTTTGAGAACCACTGAGCTATATGACTAAAGTAAAACATGAGGTGTGGAACCAGCTAGAACGGTCTAGACATGTATTCATGAATTACATACTGTACATAAGACTAAGTACTAATGTCTGTCTGTGTACGTGGAAGTCACATGGAGACTGCTAACCAGAGCGGAGTAGAATGTCCCTCTGAATTCCACCAAACTATGCCCCACACACACACACACACACACACACACACACACACACACACACACACACACACACACACACACACACACACACACACACACACACACACACACACACACACACACACACACACACACACACACACACACACACACACACACACATTCACAGAGAGCGTGTGCACCAGCTCCCTCCCTACTAGCTGCTATAGATATCCCTGCTCTGTTTCAGTTTAAGTATGGCAGGAATGTGGCCATAGCATGAGAAGAGGTCATCAGCCCCTTGCAGCCCACTGTCGTACGGTACCCCCAACCCGCCATGCTCACACACACACACACGCACACGCACACGCACACGCACACAAATAAATCAAGTCCCTTGAGTCAAGGCTTGTGAGACATGGACATGCTTTCCCACGCAAGCAAACCACCCATTAAACCCAGTAACCCACCCACCCCAGCGCCCACACATCTGGATAGACGTTTTTTTTCTTTTGCCATTTTTTGCTGATGTTTCTGCTCTATTAGACATGTCGTCCTCTCTCTCTCTCTCTCTCTCTCTGTCTCTGTCTCTCTCTGTCTCTCTCTGTGTCTCTCTGTCTCTCGCTCTCTCTCTCTCTCTCTCTCTCTCTACCCTCTGGTTCCTGTCATTCTTCACTGTAAGTAGAAATTACTTTACAGTGGTCTGTATATAAAAGCTGCGAATGTACTTTCTCACGCATTCAAGTCAACCTCAGGGCTGGGTGAGATATCAGGTATATCACATAATGTGATATGCTATATCAAAATTGGCTAATAGGAGGACCACGTCATCACGCTCATATCACTATGACTCAGCCATAACCATATAAGGAGTTCCAAAGCAGCTACGCCCACGTCGTCACGCTCATATCACTATGACTCAGCCATAACCATATAAGGAGTTCACAATGCAGCTACGCCCCAAATGATGCAGTGTGTTGTCAATGTTTCTCGTGCAAACAAATCAGTCGGCTCTATATATAACCGATATGCCCATATATGGGCATGCCAGATATCAGGGATACTGCATATTGAGCATATTGGTCAGATCGGCCGTGCGACTGTAGATGTGAGGGTCGTGTAGCGTCCCGAACCACTATTACTTTAACTATACTAAAACTATACTACATAAATACTCTGGTATTTATTAGTTATACATTCTTTGGTATTAATCAGTATATAATATAGTATTATTATATACCGTATTCATTTTGTATCTTCTCTCTTGGTTGCTGATGTATGTCTTATAATAGTATCTATCTTGGTTTGTCGGTATAACACTTGGATCAGTGAAACTCATAAAGCCTATCTCTTAATGAAAACCGCACATAACTGTGGTAAGTAACCACATGGAAATCGACTTTATGTTATCTCTAGAACACAACTAATGAAGTGGGCACAGCATATTTGACTTTCCATCAAAGCCCTAGTTAGAAATTCCACATTTCAACAGATTTCAGGGAGAAAAGAAAACCCTGCTTTATTTACTGATGAAGGAAACATTGGTTTGGTTTTATTTCATCTCATTTCATCAAGTTTTTATTTGTTTGTTTTGTTTTTAATTTACTCATTAAAGGGGATTTCTGCAGTTGATTGAATCTATAATGTTGTCTACATTACGTAACCACTTAAACCCCAGCATCTGTATTGTGGGGAAAGCTTTTGCAGAAAATAGCTCACAATGCGTCGCACTGCGACATGCTGTGAGCTTGTCGATCGGCTATTTTCAGCGAAAGCTTTCCCCACAATAAGAGAAGACAGAAAAGACACTAGTCTAGTATAGAGCCCTGAGGGACTCCGCTCAAACATATGGGGTTTAAGTTGTTCAAATGCCATACACACTTCATCCCATAGGCTATTTGCATAATTGAATGTATGGTTTCATTAAAAAAATATATATATTGTTTGATGTGATTTCTAAGGCATGTTTGCTTTCTTGCAAAAAGTTTGTAAAACAGAGTTTGCACCCTGGATCACGCTCCCATGGATATTTATTACATTCCCACCCAAAGTATCAAGCACCCGTTCAAGTCACCCAGTCAGTCTGAGGAAGAGCTTGGTGCTCAAAACGTCACCTTTGGGTGGTAATAAATATCCATGGGAACATGAGCCAAGGTTACAGACTGTATTTTTCAGTTTTCTGAAAAACTAGTGTTGCTGTATATCAGTGGTGCTCAAACTTTTTCATGCAAGGACCCCCATAATTAGGCCTATATGTATTTGGCCCCCGGACCCCCATCTCAAAATATTTTGTAATAGGGACCCCCAGAAACAAAGATTTGAGTTTTTAAAAAAAACTTTAAAAAAATATATATATTCAAATATTTGCACAAATGTTCAAGATTTTTCAAAAATAGCAGATATACAAGCTCATAGCGCGGCACTCGGTGCCGTGCTATGAGCTTGTATATCTAATATTTTTTTAATAGCCAAAGTATAATAAAGTGGTTACACAGATGCGTTCCCGGTTTGAACTGCTCACAAAATGTAAGGAAACTTGAATTTGGGCCATTATATCTTCCCTTTAATAATACCAATCAGTAAGGTGTTTTATATCATTTTAATCGTTCATTCGTCACCTTTACAACGAGGTACAGCTTCTAAACATCTGGAATTCATGGAATGAGCAACACAGGAAAATGTGTGGATAGCGCTGAACAAAAATGTGCCAAAATGGCCTGTTAGACTTTTCTGGTGGAATTCACTCTCGTTTTGTCACTGTTCAGTTGGTATTCCCCTTTGTTGCTTGGAGCATTTAAGATTGCACTCTCCCACAGTACTAAGGACAAAATAAGGATAAGAAAAAGAAACATGTTGGCCATACACTTCACTAATTTTACACTCAGTTTCAGGGTCCTCAGTAGCGTGTGGAAGATCCATATGCAGCCACAACAGCTTCGCACCTCCTCATGCAACCTGGCCACTTTCTGCTGTGGGATGGCATCCCATTCCTCAATGAGGATATGTTGCAAGTCAGCCAATGTGGTTCTGTTGGTCACTCTAAGACGTACAGGACGCCCAAGTTGATCCCACAAATGTCATGAATGTCACGACATTGAATGTCAGCAGAAAAGTCTTACAGGCCATTTTGGCACATTTTTGCTCGGCGCTACCCACACGTTTGCCTGTGTTGCTCATTCCATGAATGCCCAATGCTTACAAGCTGTACCTTGTTGTAAAGGTGACTAATCACAGATAAAAATGATATATAACACTTTACTAATTGGTATTAGTAAAGGGGAGATATAATGGCCCAAATTCAAGTTTCCTTACATTTTGTGAGCAGTTTACTTCATTGACCCCATGCTTGGTCCCCTCTACAGTAAATCTTGTCACCGAAAATAGCTGATCTACAAGCTAACAACGCGTCAAATGCGATGTTTTATGAGCTATTTTTGCCGAATAGTCACCTATTATGAAATGCCCGGAATTGGGACACTGGTTCATGTGGTTAAAGTTATGCTTGTGGACGTGCATTCCACACATTTCTCAACACATTTCATTGTGATCACCAGGCAACCCCAGTGTGTTGTTTTGGTCACCGAGGACATTCTCAGGTCAAAGTCCTCTGAAGACATTCCTCTGTGATGATGAACCTCATTTGCATGCAAGACAGAAGGTGCTATTTCCTACTGACTGTGGGAACAATTTCCCATCCTTCGGGTTAGGGTGATGAATGTCTAGAGGCAAAGATCACCAGTTTGAATCCCTGTGCTAACTGGGGAAATGACAACTGTAATGTAGGATAATTGATTTAGCTGGTTGGGAAGTGGTGACCACAGTGGTCACCATGGTGCATGGGCAAGAATGCAGAGAGGCTTCTTCTCATCTTCAAGGGTGTTTATTATAACCTTGGTTACAGAAAGTACTGTTCAACACAGTCCCATGTTGCAAATAAAACAATAAAGTATTTTCAGTGATATAGTCCAAAACACAATCAAAACAAGTAATAATATGTCAGGCATAAAAGTATCTCTTCACTCCTCAAAGGCTCCAAACATACAGAGCTCCCAATCTAAAGCCCCAACGGATTAAACACACCTGACCCTGTACTCTAGCTGCCAGTCCCTCTCTCTAGGCTGAACATAATCATCAATTAAGTGACACAATACACATATGGTCAAAGTGACCCACCTAGCTAAATAGACAGGGATCCTTCATCACAACAACCCTTCAACAACTAACCTCAGTGTACTACTGCCTTACTGTTCAGCAAGGCACTCGGCCAGCAGTTGCTCCAGTTGAGCTGCTCATTGGCTAACAGATAGAGAACTGGTTGTTGTGCTGGGCAGCTCCCAGTGGCCAACAGGAATACGAGAATGCTCGCCCCGGGTCAAATCCCACGACCTCGGAACGGTCTCCACCAGGTGTTCTTAAATGTTACCTCAGTAAAAGTACAGTATGCCTACGCATAACCTTATTCCTAAACGTAACCTCAGTAAAACTATGCCTACACCTAACCTTATTCCTAAACGTAACCTCAGTAAAACTATGCCTACACCTAACCTTACTCCTAAACATAACCTCAGTAAAACTATGCCTACACCTAGCCTTATTCCTAAACGTAACCTCAGTAAAACTATGCCTACACCTAGCCTTATTCCTAAACGTAACCTCAGTAAAACTATGCCTACACCTAGCCTTATTCCTAAACGTAACCTCAGTAAAACTATGCCTAAACCTAACCTTATTCCTAAACGTAACCTCAGTAAAACTATGCCTACACCTAACCTTATTCCTAAACTTAACCTCAGTAAAACTATGCCTACACCTAACCTTATTCCTAAACTTAACCTCAGTAAAACTATGCCTACACCTAACCTTATTCCTAAACGTAACCTCAGTAAAACTATGCCTACACCCAACCTTATTCCTAAACGTAACCTCAGTAAAACTATGCCTACACCTAACCTTATTCCTAAACTTAACCTCAGTAAAACTATGCCTACACCTAACCTTATTCCTAAACGTAACCTCAGTAAATCTATGCCTACACCTAAACTTAACCTCAGTTAAACTATGCCTAATCCTAAACTTATTCCTAACCTTAACGCCAGTAAAACGGATACAAGAATACAAGAACCGCTGGGAGCAAGCGGTCTGCGGGAAACATGGGGGTGAGTGTGTTTTATGGCGGTTACCGCCAGCAGTAGAACTGGGCAGCTATAGTGACCAACGGTAGAAGACTGTGGTTGTACTGGGCAGCTATAGTGACCAACAGTAGAAGACTGTGGTTGTACTGGGCAGCTATAGTGACCAACGGTAGAAGACTGTGGTTGTACTGGGCAGAGCAGTGACCAACAGTAGAAGACTTTGGTTGTACTGGGCAGCTATAGTGACCAACAGTAGAAGACTGGTTGTACTGGGTTGTATAGGTGCAATTATGACTGTTAGGCTTGTATATTGGTGTGAAAGAGCACCCGTCCTCAGTAACCTTTCCCTAGATTAGTAAACATTATAAAGCTTATGGGATGTATATAAAGGGTCGTCTTACTGGCATTGTACCGGACACAAACGTCCTTGTTGGTGTCTGAATACATGTAGGACAAAGCTACATCACATGAAAGGATCGCTTTCATCCCAGTCTTTAATCCCGTGCCATGGTGGATGCAGCACTGCGCTGCTCTGACAATGCAGTACAGGTGATCTCTTTATGTGTGTGTGTGTGTGTGTGTGTGTGTGTGTGTGTGTGTGTGTGCATGCATCTCGTGTTCAGTCAGACCCCCTCTGGCTGCCAGATCAAAGGTCTCGACACTGGTGCTGATATGTGCCCTGTAGCACATTATGAACACACACCATAACATAACACAACCATATCTTTCATTTAATAATAGCCAGGTGACTCAAAGCAGATGTTTCCTCTTCCATTTTGTTTGGCTTGATTCTCTCTTCTCTTCTCTTCTCTTCTCTTCTCTTCTCTTCTCTTCTCTTCTCTTCTCTTCTGATAGACTTTTCACCGGAACCTAAGCACATCCTCTTGATTTCACTGTGAGAAATGTTCCATCTCTTCCACTTTAATTTAAAGATTTAAGTGTGTTCTCCGTGGTGGGAAAATCTCTTTTGTTTGTAACTTCTAACCCCCGTTGTGGCAGTACAGGGTAGTTGGGACTTGGAGCATTGGCTGGAA
The DNA here is from genome assembly GCF_963280865.1 of Gymnoscopelus braueri. Lineage (NCBI taxonomy): Eukaryota > Metazoa > Chordata > Actinopteri > Myctophiformes > Myctophidae > Gymnoscopelus > Gymnoscopelus braueri. The sequence continues at coordinate 43,505,579 of NC_137610.1, read as the reverse complement.
ACGTCACTCTGTGCTCGTTAACTAATAAAGTTACTCAAAGGAAGCCATAGTCCGGTCCTGCTTCTGTTTCCTTTGGGTATTTGGACTTAGCCTGTGTTTCCAGCTTGCAAAATATTGGCACAGATTTCCTACAGTGTTTAAACTACAGTGCAGAGGCCAAGCTGGCAGCTTTCTCCGACACCCCCCCCACCCCCTGCTGAGAAAAGCTCCTCTTGCCTCTGGCCAAGTTCACAAAGTTTGTCTGAGGAAAGCGTCTGGGAGCTTCCAATTGCAGGATAGAAAACGGTTTCTTGTGTCAAACGGAGCGGTTTTGCCAAGGACTTTCAACAGCCTCACACCTGCTAATGTCGAAAGTTGAAGGACGGATGGTTTGGCAGTAACACACACACACACGCGCACACATGCGCGTGCACGCTCGCGCACATGCAAATGTGTATAACCTTTCACTCAGACACTAGCATATGCACACAACGTTAATTGTGACTGATGGTGATGCCCTTTTGGGATGATGGAGAGTGCAGCCAGTATGGATCGGTCAGGGTCGAAGTGTAACGATGAATTTTGCAGAGGTTTAGATCAAGGGTCTTCAACAGAGGGGTCCGGGGACCCCTAGGGAGTCCTCAGAGTTACTACAGGGGGGGCAGCTAAATCTTTGTGTGATAGGAACTTTTTTTTTCTTCTTTTATACATTAACCCCTTGAACCCTAGCATCCCTGTTCTGGTGGGAACATTAGCCGAAAATATCCAATCTACAAGCTCACAACGCCTCGCGTTGTGAGCTTGTAGATTGTATATTTTTGGCTAATAGGTTTAGTGTGGGGAGAAGAGAGCAGACCTAGGTCAGGTTTTCTAAGTATTGAGGGTTTAAGTGGTTAACTGTCTGAAAATACACATGAATCCAGCACAACGCTATATAATGACAGTGCTGTCAAACAAGTCTATGAAGCATATTTATGAAATCTTTGAAAAAGTTTAATTTTATACAATATATAGTGAGTGGGGGGGTCCCTGCTTCATCTCTCCCTCAGCTATGGGGTCCTTGGCCAGAGAAACGTTGAAGACCCCTGGTTTAGATGTTATTACAGGTGTGTGAGGCGTGTTTGTGTGTCAGTTGAGGAAGAAATTGTTACCATCACTTGTAATACTTCTACAATACATTATGATATTTGACAGCTTGTAAGAGCCTAAATGTCTCCACTAGGCCTAATAGCTATTGTTTTGGTACAGCCTATCTTGTTATGGTTCAGTTTGTCCTTCAAGCAGCTACAGTATAACTGTGATCTCTGCCCTGTGCTCGAGGCAGAACTACCGTACCACTGACATGAGTGTTAATGTACGTCTGACCATGATATAATACCATACCATGATATAGTACATAAAGCATAACCACCACCTAGAATATTGTCTCGACTCCTATGTGCCTTATCGATCGCTGATCGATCCAGAATTCTACGACACAGTTAACCCTAGCTAGACATGGTAAACTGGACCTGAGTTTGCTTTGTACTATTGGACCGCGTTCTCCCTCTACACCAAATCTATAAGCCAAAACTAGCCGATCTACAAGCTCACAACGCGTTGCAAGGCATTGAGTTGTGAGCTTGTAAGATTGACCATTTTTTTGGCTGTAAGGTTCCCGCCAGAATAGGATTCTCGGTTCAAGTGGTTAAATGCAATCATCTCACATTTCATTATGACATTTGAAGCATTTTGCTGACACCGTCACTCATCACAAAGCGCTACGATAAAATTATATTGACTCCCTGCATCAGCGAAACAGACAGTCGTTGACAGACGATATTCCTGTGATCCTAGAATGGAAGGAGGAAGTGACAGAACCACAAAGAGATAAGAGGAGGGTGGCATCATATGATACTTTGGTGGAATGGATAGATTGCAGGAAGAATGTAATGATAGAAGAGAGAGGGAGGGGGATGTTTTGAGAAGGGAAGCATGTGTTTGTTGTGAAGGTTAAGTGCATGTGAAATGGATCATATTAAGCTCATATATTTTCCCAGAACACAACTCCCAAAGCTTCCCAGAAAAAGGGGTTGGGTTTGAGTGTGTGTGCCCTATGGCAAACTTGTGTGTGTGTGTGTGTGTGTGTGTGTGTGTGTGTGTTAACGGTACGTAATAGGTTTGAAATGGAAACCCTCCCTGAGTGCATGGCAGGCTGCAGATTTATAATCCCTGTCATAATCTCATTAGGATTTTAACCCATTAAGACCGGGAACACATTTGTGTCATTTTTTGATTTGAGCAAAAAGCATTATTTTGCACTATTCAAAAATAGCAGATATGCAAGCTCATAGCTACGAGCTTGTAGATCTGCTATTTTAGATAATTTTTTTAAATGTGTGCACATCTGCGAATATATTCTTTTAAAGCAAACATTTTTTACTCAAACTTTGCTTCTGGGGGTCCCTGGGGCGGTCCGTGGCCAAACACATATAAGTTTGGGGGTCCTTGACAATTATGAAAAAGTCGGAAAATCACTGATCTAGCAACATACGTTTTTTTTTTTTTTTTTTTCTGTTGGGATTTAGAAGACATTGGTAGAATCGGCTTCAGGCCTTAATGGGTTAAAAGGTGGAAATATTGACTGTGGACAAAGCTTGCTCCTTGACATGGACATCAAAGCATGCTGCCGGGTTAGGGCATGTTTGTATGGCGAATTTAGTCTATTTTTAGCCCTTTGCATAGAGGCGAGGCTCTAAGGAAGGCAATATCAGTCGGTGGGCCAGTCTGTCACAAATACTTTGGTCCCAAACGAGATATAGTTGTTGTCGGGTAGAAACCTTGTGTCTCCATAGTTCACATTTCTATGTTTTTTTTTCTTAAATGAATGCTACTTCATAATACAAGACGAGCACAAAAGTAGTGAAAATAGCAGATCTACAAGCTCACAACGCGTTGCGATGGACTTTACTGTGCACCTTCATGCTCTCACGAGAATGTTTTTTACTGACCCCATGGCCTTAGCTCTTTTTGCACCACTCCACAGGCCAGTAGCTTTTTATTTAACCCATAAAGACTATTCAACAATAGCAGATCTATAGCGCGGCTATGAGCTTGGTAGATCTGCAACTTTTTGGGGGGGGAAATTGTGAAAATATGTGCAAATCTTTGAATATGTGTATATATATATATATATATATATATATATATATTTATTGCTGTCCGGCAGGAACCAGCTAACTCCAAAATGTTCATTTTTCAGGAAATGAAGAAAACAAAACAAAATGGAGTTAAGAGGTTTTGTTCATCATTGATAAGAACAGCTGAATGGACCTCCAAGCTCACAATGAGGTTGGAGGTCAAAAGGGGGTGGAGCCTGGAGTCGTCAAAACCAGCTAACTCCACCTCCCTTTGCTGGAGTTGGCTGGTTTAGCAGAAAGTTTGAGGATCCAATGGAGTTAGCTGGTTTTGTCAGAAGCACTTTTTAATACTTTTCATTGGTTCAATATTTTTTAATCAACACACAGACGTAAAGGGTGTTCAATAGCACTGATTTATGGAAAAAAATGCTAAAGCGGGAAAATGGAGTTTGCTGGTTTCTGCCGGACAGCAACGATTAATGGTTAAAATCTAAAATGACAGATACTTTCCCGATCTTAAAAAAAGCTACACAGTGTGAGTGTGTGTGTGTGTGTGTGTGTGTGTGTGCGCGAAGCATACACACACTGTCTCCCTCTCAGCTTTCCTACTGTTTGTCTCTCTTACACTTAACTATCTCCCTCTCAGCTCTCCTACTATCCGTCTCCGTAAAGACAAAAGTGAGACGACCACTTTACGCGTCGTCAGTGTCAAAGTGATCTGCAGCCTTTTAATGAGAGCGGTCCGGTTGATACCTGAATGAATCTAAATGAAATGGACTGAGCTCCTTCCAGTAACCAGATGAGTGTCATGAGTTTGGCCTGGTGGTGTTTATGTTCAGTGTTACTGAGACCCTGTGACATCAGTGTGTAATTTAGACCTTAATTTCAGCCAGCTGAGTGTCGTTAATGGGACTCAGATGGATAAGAAGCTAACCTCTGCTGGAAGGCTAATGCAAAAATTAATTATGCAACAGACTGATGGTGTTTTTCAACATGACACACACACACACACACACACACACACACACACACACACACACACACACACACACACACACACACACACACACACACACACACCCCCACACACCCACACACCCACACACACACACACACACACACACACACACACCCCAGTGGTGTAAAGTAATTAAGTACATTTACTCAAGTACTGTACTTAAGTACAATTTTGAGGTACTTTTACCTTACTGGAGTATTTCCAATTGTTTATACTTTTGGTTCTACTCCACTACATCTCGGAGGCAAATATTGTACTTTTACTTTACTACAATTATTTGAAAACTTCAGTTACTAGTTACTTTGCAGATATAAATTATTACATTATAAAACATAAATTTACCACTTAAGCCTTATTTTATACCTAGGCTATTTGAAAATAGCCGATCTACAAGCTCACAACGCGTCGCGATGTTGTGAGCTTGTAGATTTGCTATTTTCAAACATTTTAGTACTTTTACTTTTGGTACTTTAAGTACATTTTGATACCAATACTTATGTACTTTTACTCAAGTAAATGTTGAATTCCAGACTTTTACTTGTAACAGAGTACTTCTACATTGCAGTATTGATACTTTTACTTAAGTAAAACATTTGAGTACTCTTTCCACCACTCACACACACACACACACACACACACACACACACACACACACACTTGCAGACGCCGCTGACACACACGTATTATCTGGGTTCCCTCGGCAGTAACAAGCTTGCCCAGGGCCAGCTGTTCTGGTAGTTGAAACGGTAATGGATGCTGTTCGATTGGGGGGACTTCGAATTTAAATGCTTCCAGAACTTTCCATTATTGAAATAAATGGAGTGAGCGAGGCGGGCGGTTTAGGCATTCAGTCAGTGCAGCAGGAGCATTAGGCTGATAAACGGCCGGTTTGTTATTGACTAGAGATGGAGCAGGATAGATTAACAGTTAATGGAGGACAGAAGCTCAATAACATCTATAATACATCTATCCTGCAACCCGCTTCCTCATAAAGTCACTGTATGAGGGATTAGAGAGGAGATAAACACACAGACAGACAGGTTAATTTACCGACTATAATGGGAAATTGGGAACGTATTACATAGCCTAAACACAATTTTCTTTTAAAATGAAACCAATTTTATCGATGGCTTATAATGCCAGACTATTTGGAGGCACTAGTCGGGAGCAAGAGAAAATGTCTTTAAAATTGGAGAAGTGGAAAAGTATTCTAAAAAGTACTTTTAGTAACTTAGTACCACCTCTGTCTGCCATCAATGGTGTACAGTGCTCCTTGTCAGACAGATCTATATCAGCAGGGTTGGTATTGGATTTGGCTGAATACTTTTTACGAATATATAAAATTTAGTACGTACGGCATAACTGTATCTTGCTGCTGAAGCCTTTTGGGGGGAGTTTTGGGAATTTCCAGAGCAGTAATGGGGTCTGAGAGGAGACAGATGGCAGGACCCTCAGTAATATAAAAATGACAATGACAAAAATGATATAAAAAAGACTGTCGCTGTAGGGGCGACCCGATATAGCCGAGTGGTTAGGGCGCGTAGCGTACCACATGGGCTCAAATGCCCATTTGCGGCATGTCCGTTTTTTTTTTTCAAACATCTGTAATCGGGAGAATCCATAACGGGGATCGATATCAATATGTCATCGGTCGGGTTCTAGTTCTATTCTCCTATAGCCATGCCCTCATACTGCAACGTCCTTGAAGATACTTGATTTTTTTCCCCAAATATTTTAATTCAGAAATGTGCTGCTTGACTTTTGAATCCAATCCAGGTTCTTCAGTTTCAGCAGTATTTTACTCAAACTGTGAGAGAGCTGGAAACACAGTAAAGGTGTTTGAATTTGAAAACTTGTAAAGTCTATTCTATGGGCTCTGCAGTGAATCTGGACCCTGTTGGGTCATATGATGGTGTTCAGTTGGGTTCTCCCCTGCATGTCTCTCTCTCTGTCTCAGCTGTTCGTGGAATGGCTGTCGGTTTGTGTGTGTGCGTGGCCAGTAGTGCATCAACCAGCTGAGCATTCACGTGTCCAAGGACTATGATGAATGTGGCCACAGTGTGAAAAATTGTTACACAGTGAAGCAATGCATTTCAGGTCTAGTGTTTCTATTGGTTCACCTTTGTTTAAACAGGTGGTCCAACAGAGATGAAAATCTTTTGTTGTGTGTGCTTTTGTTGGGGGGATTCCCCCGCAAAGCTCCTGCAGAGCAACACAACGTTCACATTAAGCCTTCCTACTGTGATTTGTATTCCTGCATCTGAATGGTATGCCAGTGTAATGAGTGTATAGATCAAATATGACAGTTTTAAGAGGCATGATGATAAGACTTTAGCTGTGATGTTTAATACGTGTAAATGAATACTCTTGTGTTGATGCAGAGAGTCTGCATTCAACTTTCAGAACTCAGTAGATGTGTGTGAACTGAAGTCAAGTTGGAATATTTGACCCAGACAGATTTGATCTTGGATTCTAGCAGTGGTGGAAAAAGTACTCAAATGTTTTACTTAAGTAAAAGTATTAATACTGCAATGTAGAAGTACTCTGTTACAAGTAAAGTCTGGTGTTCAAGATTAACTTGAGTAAAAGTACAATAGTATTGGTAATTTGGTATCAAAATGTACTTAAAGTACCAAAAGTAAGTCCTGAAATGTTTGAAAATAGCAGATCTACAAGCTCACAATGTGTCGCAATGCGACGCGTTGTGAGCTTGTTGATCGGCTATTTTCAAGTAAAATAAGTGGTTAATGCATGTTTTTTAATGTAATCATTTATATCTGCAAAGTAACTAGCAACTAAAGTTTTCAAATAATCGTAGTGGAGTAAAAGTACAATATTTGCCTCTGAGATGTAGTAGAGTAGAAGTAAAAGTATCGGAAATTCGAAATACTCAAGTCAAGTACAAATACCTCAAAATTGTACTTGAGTACATGTACTTAGTTACTTTTCCACCACTGGATTCTAGGTGTAGCAGAGTGGCTCAGACACTCAGTGAGTTAGTTCTCGCTCATTCTATCCGCTCACTGTTTCTAATGCGAGTTTCCCCAGAGTGGAGTTTTTACTGGAGGGCTGGACATGCCAGAATAACCCAGACACACGCAGTGAATGCATTACTTTTCTGAACGGTAGTGATGATGGTTCTTTTGGTAAAAAGAAAAATGTCTTCCGTCCTTTGAAAATGCCCTGTACTTGGAAGTTTTAAACTTGAACAAAAAAACTGATGTCCTTGTTGTTTTTTTCTCTCTCTTTTTCCAGAAACCTGCGTGACGTCACACCTCCTCAAGTCTTCACATAAAGGACTTTCATTACAAACAGAGAGAGACCTGACTGGGGTGAGTTCCTCATCTCTTTCTCACGTCTGTCTCTGTATGTTCCTTACTGTAGCGGTGATACTCTCTCCAAAGAGCTGAAACTCTCTGGATTTCCCTAATGGGATTGTCTCGCCGCTTCTCGACCTCCCTGTGGAGAAAAAAAACTCATTAACCCATTAAGATCGGGAACGCATCCGTGTGTCATTTTTCGATGTATTTGGCTATTCAAAAATAGCAGATATACAAGCTCATGGCACGGCACAGAGTGCCGCGCTACAAGCTTTTAGATCTGCATTTTTTGAAAAATCGTGAATATTATAATAATAATTTGTGCATTTTTTTAAAGCAAACATTTTTAACTCAAATCTTTGCTTCTGGGGGTCCCTGGAACAAAATATTTTCAGATGAGGGTCCGCGGCCAAATACTGTACATATAATTTTGGGGGTGACATTTTGGGCATGAAAAAAAAAATAACCACTTATTATATTATATTATAGCAACATAAGTTTAAAAAAACAACTGTTAGGATTTAGAAGACATTTGTAGAATCCCCAAGAAGCAAAGATTTGAGTAAAAATGTTCGCTTAAAAAAACATACATTCCAAAATGTGCACAAATTTTCATGATAAAAAAAAAAAGCAGATCTGCAAGTTCGTAGCGTAGCTTGTATATCTGCTATTTTTTGAATAGCCAAAGAAATCAAAAAATGATACAGTCAGATGCTTTCCCGGTCTTGACAGGTTAAGCAACCTGGCAGTGGTAATCTCCAAACTCACCTCCCTCTCTGTCTGCTTGCCTAGCCTATTATCCTCAAACCCATGCATCTACTGCTGCCAGTATTCCTTCAACCCTTTGTGTTTCTCACATTTCTAATCCCGGCTTTCATCGTGGCAGCTTCGGGAAGAGCAGCCAAACGGCTCCGCTCATTTATTTGGTTGAAAAACGTACAGTATGAGGAATTCTCTCCTTCCATGAGCTAATTTGGATCCCTGGGTTTGTTCTATAAATAGATTCAAGTGAAGCGAGGACGGTTTGAACGGAGCAGTGAAAAGGGGGGGTAATAGACTAGACTATATCGGCCATTATTGGCCTTTTTTCTAATTACATCGGCGTTGGCAATTATTGATGTTCTTTTTTTTTAAATAGCTGAAATAGATATTTGAACCCACTAAAACCAGGAAAGCATCCGTGTCATTTTAGATTTTTGCGTTGGCTATTCAAAAATAGCAGATATACAAGCTCACAGCGCGTCGCTTTGTGCCGCACTACGAGCTTGTATATCTGCTATTTTTGGAGAAAAAAATTAATAATCATGAAAGTATGAGAACTACTGATTTGGAAGGCATTTGTAGAATCGTCCCCAGATCGTAATGGGTTAATCAAATGTTTTTCTTTTCTTTTTTTGGGGGGGGCTTTTTTTATGCCTTTATTTAGAGAAGGATAGGGAAAGTAGGCTGACAGGAAATGGGGAGGGAGATGGGTGGGGGGGGGGTGACACGCAGCAAAGGTCGTCGGGAACGGGAGTCGAACCCGCGACACGCCGTCAGGCTGGCATTGCAGCCTATAGGGTGCCTGGACCGCCACGCTACGGCTACCAGGCCAAGTTTTTCTTTTTTTTAATGAACATTAGTCATTAGGACTCTCAAAAATTGGAGATTGGCATCAGACCCCAAAATCTGGCATCGATCGGGCTCTAGAATAATAGACCATTAAAGTGTGTCATCATTCTCTTCCACTTCCTGTTGCATCCCTAAAGTGAACGGGGACGTAAACAGGTCCATGACATCCAACGGTAATATGGAATATTTTACTGTCGTTTATTCCACAAACTATGTGTTTGTTTTTATTTGCTGAAGTGAATTCTGGTGGGTTTTGAAGTTGTAATGAAATTATGTTTTTTAAAAGCCATACTGTACCTCATAGCTTCTGTGTGTATTTGAGACGAGTGTGTCCTGACACACCAGACTGACTTGCCCTGACTGTTACAGACTGTGTCTAGGAGATCAGATTGGGAGACATCAGTATTAACCCATTAAGACTGGGAACGCATCTGTGTAATATTTTAGATTTATTTAGGCTATTCGGGCAATTTGGGCTATTTGGGCAAATCTTTGAACATTTGTAATTCAAATCTTTGCTTCCGGGGGGTCCCTGGAACAACATGTTTTGAGATGGGGGGTCCGCGGCCAAATACATCATTTTTGGGGTCCTTGACATGAAAAAAGTTTGAGGACCACTGATATTACAGCAACATAAATCTTTTCAAAAAACTGTTAGGATTTAGAAGACATTTGTAGAATCCCCAGAAGCAAAGATTTGAGTTACAAATGTTTGCTTTAAAACATATATATTCAAAGATTTGCACAAATATTCACGATTTTTCAAAAATAACAGATCTATAAGCTCATAGTGCGGCACTGGGTGCCGCAGTAGATCTGCTATTTTTGAATAGCCAAAGAAATCTTAAAATGACCGATGCGTTCCGGTCTTAAAGGGTTAAAAAGGTGTTAAAAGTCGCTTGCTCCTGCACGCACTGCACAGACTACAGCTGACAATCCGTTTATGGCGCTTTTTTGCACCTACGTGAGAGGAAATAAATCTACCAAACTGGGTGAATACATGAAACAACATTACGTTATAGTTTTGATGGGAGGAGGATGACTAAAGACTACAAAGAGTCTGAAGAAGGCCATGGGCCCAAAACGGTACTCTGCTTAAATAAAAGATTCCTCTATGGGAGCATGCTGTGTGCTGCGGCTCTACTTTGTTGCCGGATCTGAGTTCATGCCGGGGACAGCACCTGTCAAGACGTCGGATGTGCACTACTACGCCTTTGATCCTGATGGAAGGATGACTGGAGTCGACATACACAGCAACTGCATTTTTGGAAAAAAACAAAACATTTCTTGGTATAATTGTTAAAAACATGTCATAACGACAACACCATATGTCATTTCTACTTATCATTTCACTATTCCACGGGTGTTCTATGATCTGGGGAAGTAATTGGCAACTTTTTTAAATGTTACTTCAATATCTTTTTTACAAACATTTTACATTGCAAGTCAATGGAGAGGTGGCTTGAGCTGAGACTTTGCCCTAAGATGGAGATGACTGACACCAAAGTACTGACGTCATAGACCAGTGGTTCTAAACCTTTTCTGGATTAGGGCCCACTTGAAAATGTCAAGAGCATTCGCGGCCCACACTTAACACATTGACTGCCAGCATTAAAACATAGTTTTTCATCCCCATGCTGGCGTTTTTTTTCAAGTGGGTTAAATTATTTAACCCACTTGCAATATCCTCATGGTTGAGACTGTCACCATAGTAGATCATGATTGACCTCCAAGTACTTTGTGCCTATATTTAACCCGCTCAATAACCCGATCAACGCTGGGCGCCCGCCGGCGGCTAGTAGACAAGAAGAAGGATTCAGGTGTACTTGGTGTTGACATCGGCTCCACAGATGTGTGGGCTGTCACTCCTCATTCTAATGCCTTTATCTTTATCTGTGTTGCTGTGGGGTGCAGGCAGGCAGCGCTGTGAGGTTGAGGTTTGAGATGTCAGGTTTGTAGCTTTTCATCGTGTGACATCTGACAAGGATGTTTTGTTTTGCTGGAGGGCTTCAAGGTTTTAATGAGTGTAGAGAGAGATCTAGTGATCCTGACATGTAGCAGTGATCCTGACATGTCAGGATCAGCTCGCACACACACACGCACGCGCACACACACGCACACACACACACAGACACATGCATCACAGATGCACTGAAACACATGGATGTACAGGCACACAGCACCAGTGGTGGAAAGTAGCTAAGTGCATTTACTTAAATACTCGACTTAAGTACAATTTTGAGGTATTTGTACTTTACTTGAGTATTTCCAATTTCTAATACTTTTACTTCTACTCCAGTACATCTTGGGTCCAAATATTGTACTTTTACTCCACTACATTTATATGAAAACTTTACTTACTAGTTACTTTGTAGATTTTTATTATTATTAGAAAATATACATTAACCACTTACATTTCGGCCATTTGAAAATAGCAAATCTACAAGCTCACAATGCGTCGCATCTGTGAGCTTGTAGATTTGCTATTTTCAAAAGATACATTTGAAAACTTGAAATGGGACATTCTGCATATTGAGTACTTTTACTTTTGGTACTTTAAGTACATTTTGATACCAATACTTTTGTACTTTTACTCAAGTACATTTTGAATTCCGGACTTTTACTTGTAACAGAGTATTTCTACATTGCAGTATTGATACTTTTACTCAAGTAAAACATTTGAGTACTTTTTCCACCACTACACAGCACACACACACACACAATCTTGTGAAATGAACACATTATAGCATTTTAATATCTGCGGTGGATTCAGTGACAGTGAGTGTGTGTGTGTGTGGGTGTGGGGAGGGAGGTGATAATGACTGCCATGTGGTTTTCAGCCCTTCAGTCTGAGGGCATCAGCTTGTTGTAATGAGCGCATAGACTGTCACAGCAGCATTGTCTCCGAGGATTAGCCTATCGGTTTCATTTATCACTCTCTTTCACAACACATTCCTCTCATGTGGAATTAACTCAGTCAGTCATCCTGTTTGATTCATGTTGAGTGCATGGGGTTGATCTCCCACTCACACAATGCAGTGCAGTGACAGAGGCTGTGTTGGTGAGGGTTTTGTGAACTTTCTTTAACCCATTAAGACCGGGAACGCATCTGTGTGTCATTTTAAGATTTCTTTGGGCTAATCAAAAATTGCAGATGTAATATATATATACATTTTTAACACAAATATTTGCTTTTGTGGATCCCTGGAACAACACATTTTGGGGCTCCTTGACAAGTTTGAGAACCACTGATATTATAGCAACATACGTTTTTTTTTCCCCCAAAAAAGTTTTAGATTAGATTTAGAAGACATTTGTAGAACCCCCCCAGAAGCAAAGATTTGAGTTAAAATGTTCACTTAAAAAAACATATATATTTAAGATTTGCACACATTTTCAAGATTTTTTTAAAATAGCAGATCTACAAGCTTGTAGCGCGGCACTCGGTGCTATTTTTGAATAGCCAAAGAAATCAAAAAATGACACACAGATGCGTTCCCGGTCTTATTGGGTTAATGAGTAAAAAAGTGACACTTTCTGCACGATCACTCCCTCTGATGAACTGCCGCTTCACCTCGACTCTCTCCGCCCCCCAAGAGGAACTGTTTATGAAACTCCTGTCTCTGTCTGTTACTCAAGCAGTTAAGGACACTTAGAGCGTTGAAAGAGATGGAGAACGTGACACAGATTAAGTACATTTTGATGAGTGCTTTCGCTGTAAGATGAAGTGCTTCACAGATAAGGAGTGTGTGCGGAGCAAATGTTTGAAGATTAAGCTTGGCGTTGGTCCTCTTTTATGCATTAGAAGACTGTCTGCAGTCTCTGTGGTGTTCTGGTGACAAAAAATGGGACCCTGTTTTTTTTACTGATGTTCTCCACATATTTTATTTATAATATAGTCGTATATGATACTGATAACCAGTGGTGGAAAGTAACTAAGTACATTTACTCAAGTACTGTACCTAAGTACAATTTTGAGGTATTTGTACTTTACTTGAGTATTTCCAATTTCCAATACCTTTACTTGTACTCCACTACATCTCAGAGGCAATTATTATACTTTTACTCCACTACAATTATTTGAAAACTTTAGTTACTAGTTACTTTGCAGATATAAATTATGATATTATGAAACATACATTAACCACTTTAGCCCTATTTTATACATAGGCTATTTGAAAATAGCCGATCTACAAGCTCACAACGCGTCGCATTGCGACGCGTTGTGAGCTTGTAGATCTGCTCTTTTCAACCATTTTAGTACTTAAGTACTACATATTTTACTTTTGGTACTTTAAGTACATTTTGATGCCAATACTTTTGTACTTACTTTACTCAAGTAATTTTTTTTATTCTGGGCTTTTTACAGAGTATTTCTTCATTGCGGTATTAATACTTTTACTCAAGTAAAAAATGTGTACTTTTTCCCACCACTACTGATAACACACCTTTGATGTTGTATAGCATTCCTTCCGAGCGCTGTCTATGCCCACTGATCTACATGGAACCTGTGAAATCCTTTAAAATCTATCACTAAATACTGATACACATCAGTGAGCCCTCTGGCTGAGGTCTGCAGGTTGTGTCCACTGTGCATCGCTTGTACACTGAGACACGAAGGCTAGACAACATTAGGCTTAATAATAGTGCTGTGTGTTGAATACAATGCTGTGTGTGTGTGTGTGCATGCATGCATGTCCTACTGTATGGTACATAGGACCATGAATAGACCATTGATTCCTTTGCAATTACTGACTGTTTAAAATAAATCATAAAGCACATTCATTATGGACTGTATGTGTGCATCGTTAGTGAACCAATCCATGCATTGCATACTACAACAAAACAATAAACCATTTAAAGTATTGCTGTTTTATGGCTGCCCAGCTGCCCACCACCACGGGGTCTGAGGATTCGAGTCCATCATGGTGCATCCGGCTTTGTCGAGCGTCTATATACCATTGGTTCTCAAAGTGGGGTCCGGGGAAGGGGAGTCCTTGGAGGGGTTCCAGGGGGTCCCCAGCAAAAACAATTACCGTGGCTATTTTTTGAATAATCTTGAAAGTGTTTGACACATTTTGGAAAATGTTGCATTTTTTAACACAAAACGTCTCTTCTTGGTGGGTCCCTGGCACAAAAAAAATCAGATGGCTTCCGCGGCCAAATGTATATCAATTTGGGGGTCCTTGACATGAAGAAGTTTGAGAACCACTGGTCTATGCGAACACAATTAAAACGTGTTTGGGGGAGGGAAGCCGGGCGGGGATGGTGATATTTGTCACTAAACGTAGTCCTACGGGCTGGCGGCGGCAACTGTCAGCTGGGAGTGTTGGGCGGGAGGAGTAGGAAGAAGGCTCTACATCCTCTCTGTGGGGGTTCCTCACTGGCAGGTGAGTCAGTAGGATACAACAGCTGTGACAACACACAGACGTGTGTGTGTGGGGAGGAATTCATTGGCATAACGACTAAATTGGGGAGAGAAAGTATTGCTGGTTTGTCTATATTTAAAACTTGGTGCACTGCCAACATTGCATGTTTATTTCTAGAATGAATAAATGATATATAGTTATAATAAATTATAAGTCATTACAAAGGCCTGCTGTACCCCCTGAGCTGCACAGGACCTGAAACATTCTCTGCTTTAAAAATGAATAACTTTTACATAACCGGAAAGCACTCTTAAGGAGTAAGGACGGTATCTTTGTTGACAATTTATAGATTTGAATGCAGAACTGATGCTTCACGTGGGCAGATTGTGATAAAAGCTTGAACATACAATAGAGTATGATGCTCTATCTCCCAGGTGACTGTCATGTGTGGTGGATTACACACACACACACACACACACACACACACTTAACAACAGCTCAGGCTTGTAGGATGGTTCACACATTGTCAGCCCACTCTTCTCTACCTCTCTCTTCTCTCTATTTATCTCTCCGCTCTTCTGCTGGTAGTTTGGTAGATGTCTTTATGAGACGGATAATCTTTGTTTAAAAAACAAACAAACAGACTGGGTTTCAGGGGAGAAAGGCAATGCTTGTGACACGTGTGTGTGTGTGTGTGTGTGTGTGTGCCTGTGCACGTGTGTTTCCATGAAACCTGACATAATCGCCCATATCTGCCTAAAGTGCCTATAGGACATTTGCTCCAGTCCTCTATACGATCACTGTGTCAGTTCCTCTCTGAGATTATAATTATCCGCCTCTTTAAACAGGGTTGTTCTTTTCCAACGGCTCTCACACTAATGAGATCCGTGCTGTTTTTAAGAAGGAGATGTTCTGAACCTAGGAGCTGATAAGCACAGAAGATGAGCATACTGAGCAGTCAGTGTGTGGGCTCTGATTGGCCTGTCCGGATCCCATTAGGACTCTTCTTTATACGGATCATATAGACGAGAGGAAAGTAGGGCTGCGACTGTCCATTATTTTCTTAGAGATTATTCTATAAGTGACTTTTTCGATTAATCAAATAATCTTGAAGAAAGGGGGCGCGGTGGCGCAGTCGGTATAGCGCTGTCGCCTCACAGCTAGAAGGTCCTGGGTTCGATTCCCACTGTGGGCGCAGGGGGCGTGTTCTCTCCTCCGCGTCATCAGTGCCCATACCCTAGGTGGGGTTCGCGAAAAGGCCTTTCTGTGTGGAGTTTGCATGTTCTCCCCATGTCCCCTAGGGTAGGTACCCTCACAAAAAACATGCAGTAATCCTGTTCTCTATACTGCCTCCCCCTGGTCAGCCGGGGCACCTGATGGAGGGGAAAGGAACTGGTTGGAATAACGCGTTCCTTCCACGTGCTGCGTCTAACCGGGGAAACTCCCCCCTGTCAGGTGATAAGATGCAGCCTGCTAACTCCTCATGCGTTGAAGGAAGCATGAGCTCAGTTCGGGACTCTCCCCAGGCTGGCAGAGGGAGAGTAGCGCCCAGGATTACAAGCTTAGGCATTGGCACTGGGTGAAAAAATTGGTTACAAAATCATGGGATAGAAATTTAGAAGAAAAAAAATACTAATAATCTTGAAGTGCATTTTTTTTCTCACAATGAGCTTGTAGATTTTTTTTTAAAAGATGTTTTTATTGGTTTGCACAGTGAAGAAGAAACATCTTGAAGAAATATTGGGTTGTGGTTTTGAGAAGATGTTCTTCTGTAAAAACGTGTCCCATGTTTCCTCTTCCTCTCAGTCTGTCCCTCCCCGTCTCCTCTCTCTGTCTCTGGCAGACGGCCCTCTGACCTGAATGTCCTCCCCTGTTTACATTCCCCTGGGCCCACAGATAGACACTGTTGTCATTTCTGTGACAATAGACAATTCTGTACAGCATGTCTGGCAGCTTTTTTATGAGCCATTTTTTATGAGCTCGCTATGGTTTTGGACAAACTGTGTGTGTGTGTGTGTGTGTGTGTGCGTGCGTGCAGTGGTGTAAAAAGTGACTGACTACATTTACTCAAGTACTGTACTTTTTTAGGTATTTTTACTTTACTGTATGAGTATATCCAATTTTCAGTATACATTTCGGCCATTTGAAAATAGACGATCTACAAGCTCACAATGTGTCGCATTGTGAGCTTGTAGATCTGCTATTTTCAAAAGATATGTATACATTTTATACATTTGAAAAGTGTGAAATGGGATATTCTGCATAATGAGTACTTTCTACTTTTGGTACTTCAAGTACTTTTGATACCAATACTTTTGTACTTTTACTCAAGTACATTTTGAATACCGGACTTTCACTTGTAACAGAGTATTTCTACATTGCAGTATTGATACTTTTACTTAAGTAAGATTTTTTATTTATTTTTTGCGTGCGTGCGTGTGTGTGTTGTTTATTTTCAGAAGTGTGTGTCCACTTCCCAGACAAAGTGCCTCTTAATCATATTGGTGAAAGTCATTGTCTTGTCTCATGGTCCACTGGTTAGATTGAACGTCTTGTAACAGCAAGGTTAAAGGTTCAATTCCTGCCACACAGCCTTGTATCCTGTCTAGCTCAAGTGTCCTTGAGCAAAACATCTGAAGACCTACTGTACCTGCTCACTTATTCTATGAATCTGACTTTTATCCCCTTGCCTATACCAGAATCCTACCGCAGAATTTAACATTTCTAAATATTTGACCATATAGTACCTAAAAAAAGGCCCAGAGATGATATGGTGATATCAAGAACAACAACAACACAGCCATGTAAAACTGTCATGATACATGTAAAAGTATAATAATTGCCTCTGAGATATATGTGCAGTAGAAGTAAAAGTATTGGAAATTCTCAAGTAAAGTACAAATAAGTCAAAATTGTACTTTAGTACAGTACTTAACCCATTAATACCTGAAACGCATCTGTGTCACTTTTAAGATTTCTTTGGCTATTCAAAAATAGCAGACATACAAGCTCAGAGCTTGTAGATCTGCTATTTTTGAAAAATCGTGAAAACAATATTTTTTTTATTTTTTTCAAAAAACTTTTAGGATTTAGAAAACATTTTAAGGACTCAGGCCTTAATGGGTTAAGTAAATGTACTTAGTTACTTTCCACCACTGCAGTCCACCAACAGGAGCCCAGCCTGTGTACAGGTACAGTGTGTTGATTAGGAGAAAAAAAAGCACAGGCACGTATTCAGTAAGTCTGCCTCAGGACCTTTTCATAAAACAGCTTCAATTCACTAAGCCTGACAAAGAAAGAGCCAGTTTCAAACTCATTAGCTGGATCTCCACTGAGAACGCAGAAGAATAAATGAAAAGACGCTTTCGTTTAGAGACGGAAGAGAAACAGCACTCAGGATCTGTTCAGAATGTATTGTGCTTTGTGCAGTGCATTCCTCTGCACTCTTGTTTATGAAATTAAGAGAGGTGCATAAACATCAGTCCTAAACTCCTGTTTTCAACAAGGCATTGTTTGGGGGGCAGCCCGTTCAGCCTGAATAGATTCCTGTTCAGGCAGAATGCCTCAGTGATTGACCTTGTATAACACACTCACTCTGCGAGTCTGAATCATGACCCAACTTTCACACGCTAGTAGTCTGGAAGTTGAATGTCGGACCCACCAAACATGATTCTGGATTCCTTTTTGCTGAGCAGCTTATAGTACTGTGACTGTGAAAGTACATTTAAACTTAAACTTAAGCATTGGCTATGTGTGTGAGAACAACATGCACCTGCCACTGTTAGTATCATGAACTACACAGAGAGCACTGTCTCTCAGCTTTCCTACACCCTGTTTCTCCTGCTGTCTATCTGTATTATCACAATCTGGGAACCCATTCGACAAGAAAAGGGGGGGGGGGGGGGGGGGGGCTTTGTTTTTGCCTCTGGGGGCACAACCTCCTTTTCTGTGTGAAACAGGAATTTGGTTTGGCTCCTCTCCTTTCTCAGTCCAACTTCTTCCCGGGCGCTTCTGTGTTTATTCCTACTAACTAACAACAACATTACATGTTTATGGCAGTATTGCCAGCAGAAGCTGTCTTGAGAGATTAGTATTACACTGTCTCCTTCTCAGGGTTCCTACTGTCTGTCTCTCCTATACACTGTCTCCCTCTCAGGTTTTCTATTGTCTGTATTGGTGAAGTAGAGAGTAAAATAAGAGGACTTCTTCCCACTCCTTCTCAGAAAGAAAATGAGCT
The DNA here is from genome assembly GCF_963280865.1 of Gymnoscopelus braueri. Lineage (NCBI taxonomy): Eukaryota > Metazoa > Chordata > Actinopteri > Myctophiformes > Myctophidae > Gymnoscopelus > Gymnoscopelus braueri. Next base: position 43,486,926 of record NC_137610.1, on the reverse strand, counting down.
AACAGGTGCTACGTGTAAGAACAGCGACCCACTTATCCACCTGCAGCTGCTTTTTGAGGCCATGCATGATGGGGTCCATATAAAAGCTCTTAGAGCAGTGGTTTTCAACCTTTTTTGATATCAAGGTCCATTATTTATTCGCCATTTGATGAGATTTAGACTCTCGGGCCCAAAACTTAGAATATTTTGCTAGCATTGGACAAGATTTTGTCAAAATAATGATTATTTATTTCTTCTACATTCTCTAATTGTTAGGACTTCTTGTAAATTAAGTAATGCAGATGTTTAACAATAATTTTACTCTTGAGAGTGTTAAAGATCTATAAAGGTCCATTTGGTTATTAACTCTCCATCATTTAGCTGGGGACCACCTGGAAACTCCTCAAGGACCACTGGTTGAGAACCACTGTCTTAGAGAATTCTGCATCACATCGGACACCAGATTCATGTTGTTTATGTTTGGGGAAAGGAAGTCACCACCAGGATCCAGTTGGTAATGGGTCCGGTTTGGTTGCCAACCTGCCATGGGATATTTATGTGGAGGCTCAAACCATGGCAACCCATCGGCTGCCGTGTTAAGTGGTCAGATGGGTGGGCCACGCAAATGTTCAGAGCATGTTTGTTTTAATGATCAATTGATCGATTGTGTTTTACCTTGGATCAATGGAACTAACGGAGACTATGATTTAAAAATATATATATTAATGTTATATTATGAAAATCTTAGTGTTATGTCAATTTTTGGGGGGCCCTCTTGCGATACCCTCACGGACCACCAGTGGGCTCTGGCCCACTGATATAATGCATAAAGAATAGTGAATATTATATTCGATAGATTGATATGTTGGATCTCCATGTTGTGTTGTGAGCCTCTAGATAGGCTATTTTCTGAAAAATGTCATGTTTAAAGTTAAGTTATACCCCCATAGAATACCCTCCCCCCCATTTGCGAACCACTGCGTTAGTAGTACCTTTACCCACTGGTTATAATATTTGTAGAAGTTTTCAAAGTGCAAAAGAATCAATTTCCTGGTTTCACCCAAGCAGTACATTAAAGAATGGAAGGTCACAGTACGCGTGACATAAAAGTCTTCTTTCTCCTCGCTGGGAGGCAGCCGAAAGCTTGATGGAATGCATTGAAGTGGATGGCGGCCGGGTGGACATGCATATCAATAAACACTATCTATGAATTATCAGTCTACATTTGTCAAACAAATGGTCCAGAAAAATAAACATCTGATATGTCTTCTTCTTCTATTATTATTAGTCTACATTTGTCAAATAAATGGTCCAGAAAAATAAACGTCTGATATGTCTTCTTCTGTTATCCTGAACCGTTTACTTGACAAAGGTTGCAATAATTCAAAGATAAACACATTCATACGCTTCTCCACCCGGCGGCTCCCATTTACTCACAATGCATTCCATCACTTTTTCGGCTGCACTTTGCCTCCGAGCGAGGAGGAAGAAGGCTTTTACGTGCACTGTGATGTGTTCTGTGACCTCTCCTTCTTTAACTCTTTCACTGCCACACTTATTTCAGACTGTGTCGTCCCAGTGCCAGGAAAAAGGTGCATTTTTCCTCCGTTTGTTTTTTAACATTGAAGTGAATGTAGCAGCAATTTTTTGGATAGCGTTATCTCCTAGTTCCTTTGAGATAACCCAAAAAAAAAAAAACCCAAAAAAATCCAAAAATTCCCAAAAAAAAAAAAAAAAAAATCTTTTTAATTTTTTCAAATTTTGTTTACAAAATATTTTCGTCTTTCCGTCATTGGCCATGATAGCCATAGAGCCATCGGACGGGAATTCCCGTTTTTGGCAGTTAAAGAGTTAAAGGAGTAGTTAACCCAAAAAATGACTTATTTTCTTTCAATTACACACCCCATGAAGCATTGAATTCATGGATTTTTGTAGTTTTTATCGCATTCCCAAGCAAAAGAAATGAAAACCGGCGGTCTCTCCGGTAGGAGGCACAATACAAAGAGGAATGCGATAAAAAACTAAAATAAATCCATGAACTCAATGCTTTATGGGGTGTGTAATTGATAGATTTTTTTTTTGGTGAACTACTCCTTTAACTCTTACCCTGCCAGAGTTTTTTCAGAACAGTCTGTAGCCTCTGCCAGGGTTTGACCGATTTTGGTACCTTTTCGCATAGCCACAAAATATTTTTCTCAAGTATGATTGATCCCCAGAAAATTTCTAATCACAGATGAGATTCAGGTGTGGTTTCACAAATGTCAACGAGGTCAATTTGACCTTGTTGTCATGTGTTGTTTGATGTTTGAAAATAGCTCAAAACCAGTAGTTTCAAACCAAAAAACATTGTGAATTGTTTGTCCGTTTCAATTTTAACATTGAAGTGGATGGAGCAGCAAATCTTTGGAAATTGTTATCTCCTTATTCGTTTGGAATATCGAAAAGGTGTCAATACTAAATAATTAGAGAATCTTTTTAGATTTTTTTTTTTTTTGAAAAAAGTTTTTTTTTTATTTATTTTTTTCAGGACGTTTTTAAACGTCTTTGGCAGGCAACAGCTAATTTCTCAAAGACGTTTATAAACGTCTTTGGCAGTTATAGAGTTAATATCGTCGCTGTTGGGTGGAAAAAACCTTGCATGTCCAAAAAACGTTCCTTTTTTATTATTTTAAAAACATTATAAAATAGTGAAAATAGCAGATCTACAAGCTCAGAACGCAACGCATTCTGAGCTTGTAGATCTGCTATTTTCACTACTTTTGTGCTACACTCTTGTATGATGAAGTAGGGCGTTATTTTATGAGAAAACATAAAAAAAGGTGAAATATGGAGGTACAATAATACACTCCTCGGTTTCACGCTAGTCTCTGAAACAAAAGCAGGATATCCATTTAGCTGTGCTGATGCCCAGCTGTGTGAGAGAGACTAGAGGCTCATGGGAGACGTGAATCATCTGCCACCTCCTCCCAGGACAATGACTGATACTGCATTACATCATCACACACACAGTGGGGGGAAAGAGTAACTGTAGCACAATGTAAGTAAAAGTCCTGCATTCAGAATTTTACTCGAGTAAAAGTACAAAAGTATTGGCATCGAATACATACTTACAGTTCCATAATAAATCATTTAAAAGGGTGACTTTTTTCAAAAATAGCTGAGTCATACAATAGTTTAAATCGGCAAAGTAACTAGCAACTAAAGTTTTCAAATCGTAGTGGAGTAAACATTGTACAATATTTGCCTCTGAGATGAAGTGAGTAGAGTAGTAAAAAAAATATACCTCAAAATTGTACTTGAGTACATGTACTTAGTTCCTTTCCACCAGTGATCATACAGAGCATGAGTCATCCCTCTTCCGTAGTAATTCACCAGCTCATTAACCCTCCCAACAGCTGTACTGTTAGAGCGGAAACGGCAGAGGAGAGACAGGCCGTAGGAAAGCTGAGAGGGAGACAGTGTAGGGAGAGACTGAAAGTAGGAAAGCTGAGGGCGAGAGGGTGTATAAGCTTGTAGATCTGCAATTTTTTTTAAATTGTGAAAATGTGCGCAAATCTGTGTGTATGAATATGTTTTTTTTTTTTTTTTTTTTTTTTTTTTTAAGTGAACTTTTTTTTTTTTTTTTAAGTGAACATTTGTAACTCAATTCTTTGCTTCTGGTGGGGGTCCCTGGAACAACATATTTTGAGATGGGGGGGGGGGGGGGTGGTCAGTGGCCAAATACATATCATTTTGGGTGGTCCTTGACATGAAAAAGTGTACATGAGCACCACTGATATAGAAACATACGTTTTTTTCAGAAAACCTGTGAGTTATGCACAAATGTTCAAGATTTTTCTAAAATAGCAGATCTACAAGCTCATAGCGCGGCATATCTGCTATTTTTGAATAGCCCAAAGTATAAAAGGAGAGAGGAGAGACAGACCATAGGAAAGCTGAGAGGGAGAGGGTGTAGGAAAGACAGACAGTAGGAAAACCACAAGGGAGAGACAGTGCAGGAGAGAGACGGACACTAGGGAAGCTGAGAAGAGGGCTCTTCATATCATTATTCAATAATATGAATGTTCATATCCCCTGACCGCTGCTCTCCAGCAGAGCATCCGTGACTAAACATTAATATTTTACACGGCTATTGGTTCCCATGAAATAGTAACGATTACAGATCTCTCTAATTCATCCTAGTTAACCCATTAAGACTTGAGGCCGGTTCTACAAAATGCCTTCTAAACCAGTAGTTCTCGAACCTTTTTGTGCCAAGGACCCCCAAATTGATGTATATATATGGCCACGGGACCCCCCCCCCCCCCCCGAAGAGAACATTTGTGTTATATATATATATATAATATTCAAAATTATTCAAGTATTCAGTATTTTTCAAACACTTTCAAGATTTTTCGAAAGAAATTTGAAAATAAATAGCAGATCTACAAGCTCACAGCGCGTCACTTCGTGCCGCGCTGCAAGCTTGTACATCTGCTATTTTTGAATAGCCAACGCTAACATCTAAAATGACACTGGGACGCGTTCCCGGTTTTAACGGGTTAAAGAGCTACAGATAGGCCCAGGACACATTTCAGCCCTCGTGGAAGAAGACATCATAAGTCATAAAGTATTAAGCAGCAGAGAGAGGGTTATGTGATAGCTTCGCCCCGGCCCAGAGACCATAAAGAGTTATGTTCAATAAAATGCAGAGTCACAGCTGAAGTATGTGCTGTCTGTAGGGCACGGCTGACCTCAGATAAGGTCACACACCCCATGTGACATTAACGTCCTGAAGCTGACATCCGCCAAACCAAAGCCCACAGGATTCATTTCACACTGTAACTGTAAACTGTAAAATCCAGAGTGTTAATTTAACACTTAAAGGAATAGTTCACCCCCAAAATATTTATTTTTCTATCTATTAGTCATCCCATGGACACTTGAATTCATGGATATTCCTTTTGTCTCATTCCTAAGCCAATAATTTGATGACCGGCATCGGTTCCGGTAGGAGACAAAGTAGTCTCGCGTAGCCAGACAACTATTCCACAATCTCTGAATGCTATATAGAGTCTGGAACTACAACTCCCGAAATCCGAGAGAGGAAGCTGGCACTTCCGTTCACGAAAATATATTTTAAAATATCTTTACATTTTATTATTTTATTTCCATTTCTGCTAAGCAGCAAGCTAAATATACTTAGATGATTTGTATTTATATTAGGATAAATTTGCGCAACTGTAAAGACGAAACGGAAGTGGGGAGGAGGCTTCATATCCGGTTTATATTCTAATCATGATCAGAGCTTCCGAGTCCCAGACTGTATGACCGGAAACATTTGAAAATTGTGGGAGGCAACAGTCTGGCCACGCGAGACTAGAGACAAAGAGTCTCTTTGTGTCTCCTACCGGGAACCGCAGCCTACCGCTGGTGATCAAATTATTGGCTTAGGAATGAGACAAAAACAAAAACATATCCATTCATTCAAGTCTCCATGGAGTGACTAATCGATAGAGAAAAAATATATATTTAGGTGAACTATCCCTTTAATGAGGGTCAAATTTCTACCAAATGGACACGTACTGTAAGGGTCTCTGATCCATTCGGTGTCATTTGTACACTCGAGAGAGTTAAATTGACACTCAGTATTTGACTTTGTAGGATGCCATGGCGCCAGTCCAGGGCTGTCGTGGAATACATTGATAACATTTACAATTTATCAATATCACTTCAGTTTAAGCACTTAGACCCTCTATATAATAGCCGATCTACAAGCGTACAACACGTTATAAGCTTGTGGATTGGCTATTTTGGGGCAAATTTCCCCCCCAGAATAGTGATGCTAGGGTTAAATGTGGTTAGATATCAATTTAATTTAAACTGGTTAAATGTCAAGTATAAAGTTATTTTCAGTCTTTCCTAATGGAAACGGACATTCTCGCAAGTTTTCCTCGTGACATAATTGTATTGTATCTTAGGGGAAGTTCACAGAGGAGATTGTGTGCACAATGCACATCTTGTACCTGCATTTATTTTAGGCCAGGTGCTGGACATCAAGGCAAGAATCATGGAGAAGAGGCTAAAACATCCGCACACTGGTTTAAAGCTCCCAAAACTTATTTTATTTTCTCCGTTGTATTTTAGGGGGAAATATTTACGTACCGGAATATGGTGCTATAAAGTACCAATGAAATTCAGGGGTGCCGTGGATGAAATAGTTATTTACAGGGGGTGCCCTGAGCCAAAAGAAAGTTTGAGAAGCGCTGTTCTACACTGTCTCCCTCTCTTGTGTCCCTTCTGCACACTACAGACTCATAGACGTTAACTCAGTGCCAACTTGTTTTTTAATTTAACTCTCCATTCAGTTTTCAACAAGGTATTGTTTGGCGGCAGCCCCATTAAGCCTGAATGGACTCCTGTTCAAGCAGAATTCCTCAGTGAGTAGCTGTCTCTCTCCCACAGTCTCCCTCTCAGATTTCCTACTGTCTGTCTCTTATACACTGTCTGTCTCTCAGTTTTCCTACTTTCCGTCTCTCCTACACTGTCTCTCTCTGTTTCCTACTGTCTGTCTCTCCTACACTGTTTCCTTCCCAGCTTTTCTTTCGGTTGTCTCTCCTACACCGTCTCCCTCTCAACTTTCTTACTGTCTGTCTCTCTGACGCTGTATCTCTCTCAGCTCTCCTACTGTTTGTCTCTCCAACACTTGTCTCCCTCCCAGGTGTCCTACTGTCTGTCTCTCTTATACTGTGTCCTTCCCAGCTTTCCTTTTGGTTGTCTCTCTTGACACTGTATTTTTTCTATTGTCTGTCTTCTCACCTACTCTACTATGTGTATATATATCACTATGCTGACAATTCCACTGTCATTCAGGTAACATTATGCAATGTCACATCTATTCCACTGTCATTCAGGTGCCATTATGCAATGTCACATTCCAATCTATTGCCCTCATATGGGATTCATTGAGCGTGTGGGTGTCTAGCTGACTGTCATCTCCTCCAGTTTGCTCCAATTACATTTGTCCTTTATTTTCCATTTGTGCCTCCCTGTGTCCCTTTCCAAAGCAATCAGTCCGTCGCAGATGCTCTCTCCCCCCGTCTAAACCCTGTCTTTTAAATGACTGTTGTTCTCGCTGTTGAAGTTCATCTCATGGTGTTTAGCGCAGTCACACTCCTATCATCTCCCACCACTGAAGAAAGGTCAGTATAGACAGAATGGATCTCTGAGAGCTCATCACGTCCAATAGTGTGCGTGTGTGCGTGCATGTGCTCAGCTCTGCCTACAGACGCGCGATCCGCCATACAGATGACACATGGGGTCAAAGTACACTTTATCATCACTGAAAAATCTGTGGACACCCTTTCTAATTAGTGTTTCTAATTAGTGCACTATGTTCCAGTGAAAGGAAGTCTTGATGCCACAGCTACAATGACATTTTCTAGACAAGTATGGTTCAATTTTTTTGGAAGCAAAATGTTGCAACGCGTTCCAACTAGTGAAAAACCATCCCACTAAAGTGGAGAACGTAATTAGGAGGGGACCAACTCTACATCAATGCCTGTGATTTGCTTCCATTAGAAGACCATTAATGAGGTCAGACATTGATGTTGGGCGATTAGGCCTTTAAGGATGTTCAGGGCTCTGTGAAGGCCAGTCAAGGTGTTCCTCACTCATCTCAAAAATACATATCTGGGAGTGGGGGGGGGGATGTCACGGTGGGATTAGATTTCTGAAATGGGGAAACGGCCTTCTGCGAACTGTTGCCACAAAATTGATTGGAAGCCCACACTTCTGTGGAATATCATTATAGCTGTAGCATTAAGATTTCCATTCACTGGGGGACAAAAAGGGCACTAATTAGAAACACTAATTAAGGTTTCCACTGACTTGTGGTCATATATTGACCTATAGAGGAATGGCCATCTGCAGTAAGGTTCCCATTGCATATTTCCAATGGAATTTATGCGTTGCGTATTTGCGTTTTGGATGAATTCAGAAAGCGAGCTCTGTAGCAAACAAAGGCTTATCATTAAGACTTGTAGCAAACAAAGGCTTATGACTACATGTTGTTCTGTGCTGCCTGCCTGCCACGCTGGACCCATGGCGATTTGCATATCGTCAAAGCAGATCCGTCAACAATGCAATAATTGCCATGATGGCTCTTCACCCCGTCCTGTCTCAACTGGATGACGGGAACAACACATGTGGTGCAAATGCTGTTTGTGGACCACAGCTGTATGTATGTACTTACTGTATGCAGCGTTCACACTAGCAGCGACAAAAATTTTAGAACGTCCAAGCGTGGTCAGCTACACTGTTGCTGAGTCTATGGGGGTAGTGCTGTGCTACGAGCTTGTAGATCTGCTTTGAAAATATGTGCAAATCTTTGAATATAAACTGTTTAAAGCAAACATTTTTAACTCTATTCTTTGCTTCTGGGGGGTTCCTGGAACAAAACATTTTGAGATGGGGGTCGGCGGCCAAATACATTATACACATATACATTACATTTTGGTGGTCCTTGACATGAAAAAGTTTGAGCACCACTGATATAGAAACATAAGTTTTTTTTCAGAAAACTGTTGGGATTTAGAAGACATTAGTAGAATCGGCCTCAGGTCTTAATGGGTTAAACAGAAACTCTTATCCAGAGCGAAGTGCAAGATCAGAGCAGTAAATGTCATGAACCCTAGGCAAATGGCAAGGTAAATGTCAAGTTAATAGAATGAAAAGACTGAAACAATTTAGTGCAACAAAGTAACTAGGGTAAGTAGCCCCCCCCCCCTTTACAGTGCAGACCAAGGTGAATGACTCTGAGTTCTGAATGTTCATATTCCCTACTGCAGGGGTCTTCAATGTTCTTTCAGGCCATGGACCCCTTAGCGGAGAGATGGATGAAGCAGGGACCCCCCACTACATAAATATATTCATAAAAAAAGCTTTTCCCATTGTTTTCATAGATGGCTTCATAGACTTGTTTGACAGCACTATCTTCAGTGTTATGTAAATTCATGTTTTTTTTGTTTTTTGTTTTTAGACATTTAAAACCCACTGAAACCCTTGATACTTGGTCTGCTTGTTCCTCTCTGCACCAGATCTCTTCGCTAAAATGTGCTATTTTCTGCAAATGTTCCCACCAGAATAGGGATGCTAGGGTTGAAGTGGTTTAACCCAGTATAACCGGGAAAGCATCTGTGTCATTTAAGATTTTAGCTATATATATATATATATATATATATATATAGCAACATTCAGAAAGGATTTAGAACAGTGGCTCTCAAAAATAGCCCATATGTAATAATAGCAGATATACAAGAAAAAGTTTGAGAACTACTAATTCAGAAGGCATTTGTACGATCGGCCTCAGGTCTTAATGGGTTAATGTAAAAAAAGAAAATTGGCGCCCTCCCCTGTAGTAACCCTGAGGACCCCCTGTTGAAGACCCATAGCCCTACTTCTGCCTCACAGCCAACCGTGCGTCGCAAACATGAAACAACCCAACGCTGCGCTTTTTATCAGAGCCAAACACTCCTCTGTTCCGCACAACTCTCTTTCCTCTGGGCGCTCTCTCAACCTCTCTCACTGTCGCTCTCTCTCCCCCCCTTTCTCCTCTCCTCTTCCTCTCTCGCCCTCATTCTCTCTCTCTCTCTCTCTCTCTCTCTCTCTCTCCCTCCCAGCAGTGAGACCATCCTCCTCTCCTTCTCTTTGATCTAGCTCATTAGGAGTATTTGCTGAGGGATTGAAGCGGGAACACGATGCTATGCTACAGTATGCCAGAGAGGGAGAAGGCAGAGGAGGGGAGAGGGGGGAGCATGTGGAAAGAAAAGGAGAGAGAGATAGTGGGGGGAGGGAGAGACAAATACACAAGGCACATAAAAGGTGTGTGCATATAGTGTTGATTTTGACAGCACATTTTGATTTAGTTTTAGTCATAGTCTTAAAATTCTATTTAGTTTTAGTCATATTTTAGTCTTCTGAAACGTTTTACTGTTAGTCTAGTTTTAGTCGACAAAATATAAGATATTAGTCGACTAAATCTACAGTTGATTTAGTCGACTATAATGTGTTTTAGCGGTGCCTTGCTGGCGTCGTAAATTATGGCTGATTTTACACTTGGTTGCATGCTGAAAATAGCCAATCTACAAACTCACAACGGCGACGTGTTGTGAGCTTGTAGATCGGCTATTTTCAGATTGCAACACCCGAGCGCAACCAAACATAAAATGACTTGTCTTTTAGTTCTACTGGATCTCTTCTCCACTAGATCCCTCACTAACATTTTAGTCTAGTTTTTATTTGTTGACGAAATTGTCAATATATTTAGTCTTAGTTTTTTCACACACACACACACACACACACACACACACACACACACACACACACACACACACACACACACACACACACACACACACACACACACACACACACACACACACACACACACACACTTTTCGGTATGTATAAAACAGTATAAAACAGGGAAAACTCTAACCCCTTAACCTAAACTCTTAACACCTAATCCTAACCCTAACCTCATCCTGAATCTTTCCTAATGGTAAGTCCAGCCATAAAACAAACCATTTCCATTGTGTGGACCAGCAAAATTGTCCTCACAAATGTCTATTTCTCGAATTATACTATACTTCTGGGGACATTTGGGCCTCACAAGTATAGTAACACAAGTACAGACGCACGGCGCACGCACGCATAGCACACCTCTCCTTGATAATGATGAAAGTCATCAAAAATCACGTGCTAGCTTATAGCAGACTGGCCAAAACAGCTCAACTCTTCCCAGCTAATTGCCTCTTCCTCCCTCATTTCCTGAATCTCTGAGGTCGTGTGAACACTCACACGGTAATAAAGTCATTATACTTGACTGATGATGTCAACCCTGAATGCTGTGACTGTAGAATAACTAAATACATTAAAGCAGCACTTTCCACCCATTTCCAAGTATCTTCATATAATTGGTCCTCACTTAACTCATCCACTGCCAGAGTTAAAACATCATCTACCGTCCCTGTGCGAAGTACTGATTTAGAAGGCATTTGTAGAATCGACCTCAGGTCTTAATGGGTTAACAGTTTCTTCAAAAATCGATATGTTTGGCCAGTGTATTTTTATTTGAGGCGTAACGACCTGTTGTTATTATTGGGAGTTGCCTCTGTGTGTTTTATTTAAAAAAAAGGTCCCTAAAACGTGATTGTGAAGGACAGAGAGACAGCCTGCTGAGAGATTGTTTGTCTTCCTGTTGAACAGAAAGATGGATGCATGGAGAAGGAGAGTTCACATCGTTTATTTCAAAAAGAGGTGTGTGTGGTGTGTGTGGTGTGTGTGGGGTGTGTGTGTTGTGTGTTGTGTGTGTGTGTGTGTGTGTGACCAAGACTTCTATTCCAAAACAATCAGCAGATGAAAGCGGGACAGAGACGGATAAACATCATGTTGACCAGCTGTACAGTCTAACCACAGGTCTCTGTGTACAGTAAAGCTAAATTCCAGGTTGACCAGGTATAATAGACTATTACAGTCTAACCACAGGCATTCTTGTGTGTGTGTACAGTAAAGTTAAATGTCAGGTCGCCCGGGTATAAAGCAGTTTATAACACTTTAACCACAGGCATTGTGCTGGAGGCTGTGGAAGCAAGACTGACACACTCAGTGACTGCTCCTGTCTCTGTCTGTCAGACAATACAACACACGCCACCTTCCTGGTTTTCAAAGTGGGCTCTGGGGACCCATGAGGGTCCTTAAAGGGGGTTCCAGTGGGTCCCCGCCCCGGCAAAATGAGCTACTGTAATATAGCATATGAATCAGTTTAATCACTTTAACCCTAATTTACAACATTTGAACACAAAAACAACAACACTCTTAACACAAACCTTCTCGTCTGGGATGGTCGGCACAAAATCCTTTCAATTTGGGGGTCCGCGGCCAAATACATATCAATTTGGGGGTCCTTGACCGGAAAATGTTTAACCACTGTGTTTCTGTGGTATTAGGGGTTCTGTTTCTCGCCTGACCCCATTAAAAAAGATGTGATCGCCATTCATTACACAAAAAATTGCCATGAACATTGTAAGGCATAAACAAACGTTGTCCACCAGTGAGGCGTTAATGTTGAAGGCAGGTAGGTAAGACATTCTGACTATAGTACTTTTACAACTACACAGCAACATCCTCAGTGTTAATCTATATAGAAATCTAACATGGACTTGTGCGGATGTTAAAAATAGCTGATCTTCAAGCTCAAACTTTTAGTTTTTTTGTTGGAGTTCTTTTTTTTTACCATGGGGGGCCGCAGCTAGATACTAGGGGAGCCTTGCCACGGTACAGTTCCATACCTACAGAGCAAATATACCATAGATGTTTTGTACTTTAGCAGCATTTTTTATTCAACTAACCCTTTAAGACCTGAAGCCGATTCTACAAAATGTCTTTTAAATCCTAACAGTATTCTGAAAAACCTATGTTTCTATATCAGTGACGCTCGAAATTTTTCCTGTCAAGGACCCCCAAAATTATATGTATTTGGCCGCCGACCCCCATCTCAAAATATGTTGTTTCAGGGACCCCCAGAAGCAAAGATTTGAGTTAAAAATATTAGCTTTAAAATAATATATTCAAAGATTTGCACACATTTTCACGATTTCCCAAAAATAGCAGATCTACAAGCTGGTAGCCGCGCTATGAGCTTGTAGATCTGCTATTTTTGAATAGCCAAAGTGTAAAATAATGCTTTTTTAGCTCAAATCAAAAAATGACACAGAGGCGTTCCAGGTCTTAATAAGTTAAAGGTATTTGTTTATTTTGGAGGGACGGCGTGTATTAATGAACAATACATAATAATTAAATGTACTGTAAATACACAGGATTTAGCACAAGATGCTAATTTTCATCCGTAGTCCCCAGGAATAAAAACTGAGCACACAGCATGCTGGCTTGCATACTTGTTACATCATATACTGTAGTACTGTAGGTCAGTGTTTCCTCAAAAACAGAGGGTCGACCCATTTCTGGGTTGCAGACCCATTTTTAATCGAAAATAACATTTCTTTCCCGTTTTCTACCTTTGTATAATTATTATTAATATTTCTAAAGATTGTCAAAAATACATATAATTTAGAAATGAATAAATACAAAAATCCATAATTATTCAATATGAAAAAGAATGACTGAAAATAGCTGATCTACAAGCTCTCAACACGTTGTGATTTTCACTAATTGTATATTTTCACCAACTTGGGTCCAGAGGAGAGACATCAAATTTCTCTTTCAGGTTTCGAGCTAAACAGTTAGGGAACCACTGCTGTAGACGACCAGAACTACACTATGAGAGAATATAAACATGTATTATTTTTTTGTGGTCAGCTGTTGCCGTCATTGTGACTTTCTCTGCAAGTTTTACTGCAGTTTTAAGGTGTCCATCCATCCATAGTGAAGCTGCTTGCCTCAAAATAATCTGTTCAGATTAGCGCTGATTGTCTCCATGTTTATGAGACGATGCTGGAAATGTGCAGCTGTGAGGTGACTTTATCTCTCTCTCTTTCTCTCTCTCTGTTTTCTGTCTCTCTCTCTCTCTCTCTCTGTTTTCTCTCTCTGTCTCTCTTTGCTTTCTGTTACACTGTGGGACTGGGTATGGGGATTTGAGACATGGCATGGCTTTCCACAGCCACACACACACACACACACACACACACACACACACACACACACACACACACACACACACACACACACACACACACACACACACACACACACACACACACACACACACACACACACACACACACACACACAGACACACAGAGACACAGACACACAGAGACACACAGAGAGAGACACACAGAGACACACAGAGTACACTTGCTCTCCTGTTATCCATTGTCCATTCTGCTCCTCCAGCAATCTGGCTTGAGAACTGTGGGTTTGAGGAATGGCATGGATTTTGTTTGGCCTTGTTTCTCCCTCTCTCCCCCTTCTCTCTCTCATTACCCCCACCCCTCTCTTTCTCTCATTCTCTCTGCCCCCCCCATACCCCCTCTATCTAATGTTTCTCTCTCTCTCTCTCTCTCTCTCTCTCTGTCTCTGTCTCTGTCTCTCTCTCTCTCTCTGTCTCTCTCTCCTCTGTCTTCCCTTGGGTAGCAGTGTGTGACCAGAATCCTCTCAGTCTCACGGGTATAACAACACCCACTAACCGTTTGCATTTTCCATTGATGAGTTGCAGCTTAAAGCTGGTGCTAATCCTTTTTTTTTTTTTTTTAAAGAGCGAGGATTGATTCATACAGTAAGACCCCTTCTATTTATAGAAGCCCATCTCTTTCAGCTGGTATCAGGCTCACACTCCCTCCTTCCAGACTGCACTGCCCTTGTGGGTCCTTGGATTTAACTCCGTTTAGCTCCGCAGCGGGGGGCTCACTGTGAACCCTATGAGCTCTCTGGTCCTTTGGCCCCTTAATACGGAGACACATCTGGACATGTGGTCCAGATGTCTTGGCGGAAGACCGCCGTCCATACGTTGTCCCTGTAGGAGCTAGAGCAGGGGTTCTCAAACTATGGGTCGGGACCCCCAAAGGGGTCCTCATATGATTTGCTTAATGTGCAATTTCAACAGTAAAAAACCTTGGCACAAAATCCCTGGCGCACAATCTTTTCAGATGGGGATCCCCCAGCCAGATGCTTATCAATTTGGGGGTCCTTGACATGGAAAAGGTTTGAGAATCACTGCCCATGGGAAACCCGCCCGGTCAACATAGTGTATAGGGTTTTTAACCCATTCAATCCTAGAACGCATACTGTGTCATTTTAGATGTTTAGCTATAACCATTATTTTATACTTTGGGCTATTCAAAAATAGCAGATGTACAAGCTCATAGCACGGCACTGAGTGCCACGCGACGAGCTTCAAATCTTTCAATATATATATTTAACTCATCTTTGCTTCTGGGGGATTCTACAAATGTCTCCTAAATCCTAACAGTTTTTTGAAACACTTACGTTGCTATAATATCAGTGGTTCTCAAACCTTTTCATGTCAAGGACCCCCAAAATTGTATGTATTTTGCCGCGGACCCCATCTGAAAATATTTAGTTCCAGGGACCCCCAGAAAACAGATGCTTATTGGGTTAAGTGGTTAATAGAATGATATGGTCTGCTGCCTGTGGGTAAGACTAAAGAGGACAGACAGTTGAAAGGCTGGGTACGTGGGTGCACTCTGGAGTGACGTATGTGTCCTTGACACACGGGGATGAAGGCCACTGGTCAGTGTGTGTGTGTGTGTGTGTGTGTGTGTGTGTGTGTGTGTGTGCGTGCAGGACACCACTCTCTCTCTCCAGGGCTCTGTGAACTCTTATGCAGTGTAATTACCCTGCTGCCACACACACACCTCTGATGGAGTGAGTAAGGTTGACCTCTAGGCATCTCTACAATGTAAAACCCAGAGTGGTCATTTAACTCTGATGTGTTTGATTTGATTTTATCCGTGCAATTAATTTCCCCCGAAAATATGTATATTTCCCAAAGTGTTCTCTGTGTCATGAGTACATCCACACAGACTGAATACGTTGCGATATATATATATATATATATATATATATATATATATATATATATATATATATATATATATATTTTTTTTTTTTTAAAGGCAGATTTTAGTCTGCGATTAAAGGCGTCAACCTGTATGAACTGTTGTGACATTTTTAATGACGCATTTTATGGTCGTTTGTTTGGATCGTTTATTTAGTTTTTTATACAAAATTCTATAAAAAACATTGAGCCTTACAGGTCCATTTGGTTACGTTCGTACACTCTGTTACAAATGGGTAAGTTAACATTCAGGATTTTATTAAAGTCCATTGTGCCCAACTTTTTTTTGTTGTAATTCAAGTATTTAGTAATTTTTCAACAAATAAACATGACATAACATAACAGACAAAGACCAACAACACAACAGTACAAATAAATGAAACAACAACATAAAATAAATAAATAAAAAACCAAAGCAGGCAGTCATAACTAAGCTAAGCGGACAACACCCACCTACACCCCTTTATTATCGGTTGTGATAATACTGTACATCAATTGTGATCTGTTTCAACACATGATCAATGATCAATGCAGCAACCCCGTGCCCAACTTCTTGAGTCTCTTAAAGGAGTAGACAAAAAGTGTCTTATTTTATATTAATTACACACCCCATGAAGTCTTGAATTCATGGATATTTTTTGATTTTGTCAATAATTTGATGACCGGTGGAAAGATTCTAATGTCTCCGGTAGGAGACTCAAAGTTGACACTTTGAGTCTCCCACCAGACTCCAGTCATCAAATTATTGGCTTAGGAATGCGACCAAAACTAAAAAAAACATCCATAAATTCAAGTCTCCATGGGGTGTGTAACCAATAGAAAAAAGTCAAATTGGGGGTGAACTATCACTTTAAGAAACGATAATCACTGTTGACATCTTATTTATTTCACCAAGCTGCTATTGGTATTTGAGCACCAGGAAAACATTCCCATTTCTGACTGTAATCACTTCATTTGTATTCATTGCCTCAAATATTTACGTAGGCGTTTTTACGATTTGTCTCTCCTGCTCAGACTCAGAACATCAGTATCTAAAAAAATATGCATTGTGGTTTTTCATCCGTCACCCTCTGGCCCAAACTCAAGAATACATTAATAGCAGCAACAACACAGGTAATGTAGTAGGAACTTGGCTGCCTTCCACTATATGAATCCATTCCATGTAGAATATTCTGCTTACTATGGAAACACAAAATGTCTTCTCAATATTTAATTCACTCTCACTGTGTTCGGCATAGCTACAGGCTTTCTCTCTCTCTCTCTCTCACACACACACACACACACACACACACACACACACACACTTGCACACGCACACACCTACTGTATCTGTACATTCTATCGGCTCTGAGGAAAGAGTTTCTCACATCAGCTTAATGGAAATCTTTGATGTATAATGGATTTCTTGGTGGATATGGAGTCAACAGCGCAGTAGAATGAGCTATCACATGTCATCGCTGCCCCACTTTTACACCAAAGAGACGCTCTCAGTGGGGAAGTCAAAGTGAATCCTTAACCCATTCAGACCGGGAAACGCATCTGTGTCATTTTAAGATTTTTTGGGGCTATTAAATAGCAGATCTACAAGCTCATAGTGCGGCACTCGGCTCATAGTGCGGCACCGAGTGCCGCACTATGAGCTTGTAGATCTGCTATTTTCTTTTAAATCTTGAAAATGTATAAACATATTTGATTTTTATTTTTTAAGTGAACATTTGTAACTCAAATCTGTGCTTCTGGGGGTCCCTGGAACAACATATTTTGAGATGGGGGTCCGCGGCCAAATACATATAATTCTGGGGGTCCTTGACATGAAAATGTTGGAGCACCACTGACATACATAGCAACATACTGTTTGGACTATATTTTTAGATATGTATTTGGCCGCGGACCCCCATCTCAAAATGTTTTGTTCCAGGGACCCCCCACAGAAGCAAAGATTTGAGTTACAAATGTTCGCTTTAAAAAATATATATTCAAATCTTCACGATTTTTCAACAATAGCAGATCTACAACTATGAGCTTGTATATCTGCTATTTTTTAATAGCCAAATACATCTAAAATGACAGAGATGCGTTCCCGGATTGAATGGGTTAATCACATGACCTAGAAGTGAAGGTTGTAAGAAGAGGGGAGGAGGTGGGGGGGGGCTGACGGTGTGTTTTAGTAGCTGGTGAAGTTTTCCATCAGTGAACAAGTCTAGGGCTAGGGTCACGATTATGACATTTTACTCAAGGATTAATTGTCGCTGAAATAATTGCGATTAACGATTTTAATTGCGTTTCTGTTGTTGGAACATTATGAATAAATATTACATTTCTGTTTGGCTTTTAGGCTGCTTCATAAAACAAAAGCTGCACAGGGCAGATACGACAAATAACTTCAAATAATGTCATAACTTCGTACTTAAAAAAAGGGCGGGAAAAGCATGAGCTTGTAGATCGTCTATTTCCACTATTTTTGACATGCTGTGAGCTTGTATATCTGCTATTTTTGAGAACCACTGTTAATCCACTGCTATATATATTATTGCTAAAATCTAAAATGACACAGATGCTTTCCCCGTTTTAATAAGTTAAGAAACCTCAGTAAACTGATGGATCTCTCTGGGAATTGAGAACACTCTCTCGCTCTGTATCTCTGTCTGTCTGTCTGTTGTCTGTCTGTCAGCCTCTCTCTCTGTCTCTCTCTGTTTCTCATTCTCTATAGCATGGAAGCTATGTCTAATAGATCATCTCTCCATTCTGTTGGGAATTGACAAGTCAGTCATAGGGGCTTCTCCCTTGACATTATATCTCTCTCTGCTGCTCATATTCTCTCTCACTCTCACTCTCTCTTATTGATATTACTCTGTCTTTTGTTAGACGTGCATATGGAAACAATGCAAGAATAGTAATTTAGGAAAACCATTATAATATTTTTTCCCAAATTGTTCACCAACTAAATAGAGTTGACATATATCGTCCAACAATATCTCTTTCTCTGCTTTAATTGTTGTAACTACTACTCTATACCGCTCTCTGGCACTTATACTGTCCCTCCCCCTGATCTCTCTTTCTCTCTCCCTCTCTCTCTCGCTCTCTCTCTCTCTCTCGTAGCTAAATAGTGTTTATCCATGTTGTGTCTGCCCTCTTCCACTCCTCTGTCCATCTGATACGCTCTCCTCCTGTGTAAGTACACTTATCTATCTCCTTTCCACCTCTGTCTCTCCCTCTATTTCTCTCCTTTATCCTTCTCTTCTTTCCCTCCTTCTGTTGACCCACCTACCACCACCTCCTTCTCCTCCTCTCTCAGATAAACCGTTGACCTGCGCAATTATGTTGAATATTGTTGTCATGGTTCATAGCATAGTTGTTGTTTTATGTCTGTGTTTCCTGTCCACCTGTTGGACCTCTGTTTTACATACGTGTAAAATCATACAGGTGTATGAGCTATTTATATTACATAAGTCTATTGTGTATCGTTGCTGTCGGGCAGAAACCTTGTATCTCCATTATGTCAACATTTTTGACCTAGTCATTTGACGGTGCTGCGCAAAAGTAGTGAAAATAGATCTACAAGCTCATAACGCGTCATCGCGAGCTTGTAGGTCTGCTATTTTTGCTATATTTGAAACATTTTGAAATGGAAAGTGGTTAAGTCTGTCTGTGGGTTTTATAAATATGTAATCAATGAATTAACAAGAGCTTGTGACTAAATAATAACTATATTAGATCCATGGGAACACTTTTTTTTTTTTTTTTTTTACATTTCCTGACAAGTAACAGATACAAGGTTTCCAGTGACATTATATAAATTACATGATGGTTTCAAATTCTTATCTACATCGTTATCTGAGCTCTGGTGCTGATAATGTACACAATAAAATTCTGAGCTGCTACTGAAAAACTACCTAAAAACGTAATCTGAACCTCCCACACCTCCCTCACTCGCCCACTCACTCTCTCACTCGCTCTCTTTCTTACACTCTCTCTCTCTCTTACACTCTCTCTCTCTCTCTCTCTCTTCCTCCTCAACCCTCTAGAGTTGTGATTTGTGAATAATACAATCAGTAGAAGACTGTGTGAAGGTTCCTGCTACAATAGAAGTGTAAATGGAGTGACTTACTTCCTGAGGGATTGTGTGAGTGATATGTGGATGCTTTAAGGACCATAATACATAATAATACATACATTACCATTGCCCATGAACAAAAAAGGGTTTTCAAAGAAGTGCTGCTTAACTCCCAAATGGTGTGGACTGCAGACTTTCAAAGAAAATAATTCCAAGGCACTCCGTCTTTGATGAAAAAAATATATAGGATTTATTTTGAGCAAGGCAACAAATTATGACCAAAATACCATTGCCCATTTGCAGCTTCAGCCATCGATCATTAACACTTTTATTCCAATAAATTGTTATTTTTAGACTTAGCCATTTTGTTTACATATTGTGATTAAAATGTTACAGAACTTACCTGAATAATGCAGTCAATGTTAATGTTAAGTCATGTTGTTGACTTTCATCAGTCAACCTGCACATATTGATAACTTGAAATAACCACGCAAATAACCATGCGTCTGCATGGTTATTTGCATGGTTATTTTAAAGGACAACTTAGTTTTTTACAACCAAGGTTTATGTTATAGATTGTAATTAAAGTAAATAAAAGATGAGTGTTAAAATGTTGTACTGCTTTCTATAGTGTTATCAATTTTCGCAATCTTTTTTACAGTGGGCGGGGGCATTCTGTCCGGTGGCTATTGTCCGGTGGCTCTTTTTTTACACAATAACCCGGCGTTTTCTTAATTAGTATTTACAGTAGCTCTTCTAGCCCCCAATAACTCACATCTGGCCATCAAAGACCACAGGACCTTTTTTTATTGTGTAAAAAAGACATATTTAGCCACCGGACAGAATGCCCCCGCCCACTGTAAAAAATATCATGAAAATTGCTAAAACTATAGAAAGCAGTAAATGAAAAAAAAATAACACTCATCTTTTATTTACTTTAATTACAAGCTAAAATATAAACCTTGGTTGTAAAAAACTAAAGTTGTCCTTTAAGTTATCAATATGACTCACGCATGTGTCAGGTCTATGTGGCAGGTTGATTTTGTTACCATACTGAAAAATCAGTGGTGGAAAGTAACTAAGTACTCAAGTACGGTACTTTTTTGAAGCATGTTTACTTTACTGGAGTATTTCCAATTTTCAATACTTTTACTTCTACTCTATATATATCTACACTATATCTCAGAGGCAAATATTGTACTTTTTACTCCATTACAATTATTTGACAATTTGAGTTACTAGTTAGTTTGTGGATTTTGATTATTGTTACAAAACATGCATTAACAACAGTATTTAAACTTAGGCTTTTTGAAAATAGCCAATCTACGAGCTCACTATAGATCTGCTATTTTCAAAAGATTTGTATCCATCTATATATATCTCTATATAGGTTTCAGCTACGGGTGTTGCCTCATGAAAAACAAGGGGACCATCATGGCCTGGACCATCTGGTGTTGCCAAATCATGTGCGAGAAACAAGCACCGGTGTTGCAATGAACGTCTACACGCTCTACTGTCTCTGTCTCCGATGTGCGGGCCAGGCTACTAGATGGGAGGGCCGCGTAGGGCTACGCGGCCCAACCTCTAGTTTTATACATTTGAAAACTTCTGAAATGGGATATTCTGCATAATGAGTACTTTTTACTTTTGGTACTTGGTATTAAGTATATTTTGATGGCAATACTTTTGTACTTGTCTTTTACTCAAGTACATTTTTAATACCGGACTTTTATTTGTAACAGAGTATTTCTACATTGTGGTATTGTTTTTTTTACAAGTACAAAATGTGAGTACTTCTTCCACCACTGACTGAAATGCATGGAATCCAGTGGATTCATAAAGAATACCACGTTACGCAAGGGATAGGTCACCCAAAAAAAATTCTATCGATTAGTCACCCCATGGAGAATTGAAGTCATGGATATGTTTTTGTTTTTGTCGCATTCCTAAGCCAATAAATTGATGACCAGTGGACCTATTGGCAGTGGTTCCGATTTAAGTCTCCATGGGGTGACTAATTGATAGAAAAAGTTACTTTGGGGGTGAACTATCCCTTTAAGCTTTGTAAAAACATCATGAATGTCAAGTATACTGTCTGCCAGTTGGAGACCACCAGTATAGACCACATGGATGGACATATTGTCGCCGACGGGTGGAAACCTTGTATGTCCAAAATGGTTCCTTTTTGTTACAAAGAAAAAGTAAAATAGTGAAAATAGCCGATCTATGCAATGCGTTGCAAGCTTGCAGATCCTCTATTTTTGCTGCTTTTGTGTATTTGGTATTAGTAGGGCATTCATTTACGAAAAAACATAAAAAAATAAATATGTGGAATTGGAGATACAAGGTTTTGGACTTTCTGCCCGACGGCTAAAGATATTTATAAGTGTTGTTTATTCGTTCAGCTGTTGGACCTAAATCTTAACTTCAACTGAAGCCTGCTTTCCTTTCTGCTTGTGTTGTTTTGAGGCTGTGTGTGTCTCTTTCATTGATAGAAGTAACAGATGGAAAGGGACTGACAGATGTTTGTGGTAAAGAGAAGAGAGAGAGATGTTGTGAAAGAGGAGAGAGATGTTATCAGGAGAAGGGGAGATGGAGTGATGATCGATTGGGTCATTTTTCCAGTACATCTGTTCATTTTCGAACTCCTCCTTCCACGTATGGATGCTTTTTATTAGTTGGACCTGATATTACAGTTTATTTAATGTTTATCGAACAATTGCATTTACACTGTAGAGATGTATTAACAATAAGGTGTATTATATAAATAGCTGATATCTAGAATCAGATCACCACCAGTCTTTCCTGTGTCTCTCCTCCACTGTCCACCCTCTCTTCTTTCCTACTATCTGTTTCTCCTACACCACCAGGGGTCTTCAACGTTTTTCAGGCCAAGGACCCCCTAGCTGAGAGAGAGATGAAGCAGGGACCCCTTCTATATTGTATAAAATTGTGTTTCAGATTAGACTTTGTTCCCTCTATCAGCACCACTGATATAGCAACATACTGTTACCGCCCAAAATAGCCGATCTACAAGCTCACAACGCCTCGCAGCGCGAGGCGTTGTGAGCTTGTAGATCTGCAATTTTTGGCTAAAGTTGTCCACAGAAAAGGGATGCCAGAGTTCAAGTGGTTAATGTAAAAAAGAAAATCATATCAAACTAGAAGATGTGCTCCTCGGAGCACAGGTCTCCGCCTGGCGAGTACTGTTCCTGATTAATCCTGTCTTACCTATTTATATTACATATATATTGTGATGTCACGTGAAGCTTGACCAATGTTAGCTTGGCTGAGACGGACACACACACGGAGGGTAAAACATACTCTCAACAAACAACAAACAACAAAGATTTGGTCCCGGACCCCCTGTTGAAGACCCCTGCCCTACGCTGTCACCCTCTCAACTTTCCTGTCTGTCTGTCACTCCTATCATGTTACCCTCTCATCTTCTCTCCATTACTTTTCTCAAGAGAGAAACATAGTCTTTGTATTTTAATAGATTCTGGCCATTGGACATGGCGTGTTGTGATCAATAGAAGGTCTCAGAAGGACAACAGCTGAAGTAAACACAAAGAATGCGATGCTGAGTCATGCCCGGGAGGGGGGGGGGGCTGATGTTCCATTATGATGAGTCATACTGGATGACGGTGCCAGTGTTGCACCGTGGTGGCAGCACCAGTGGGTTTTGTAACGACACTCTAGATCAGTGTCTATCAACCTTTTTTGTGCCAAGGCACACCTGGCATAGCCAAAAAATCCCAGGGCACACCTAGATATACGGTATCTATAATTATATATATATATACGGTATATCTATATACACACACACTAGGGGTGTGCCGATTTTCACATTTCACGAAACGATACGATACGATATTGGGCACACAACTTCGATACGATTTCGATACGATACGCACTTTTTTATCGTGAAAATATATGGGGGAGAAAAAAAGCAAATGCAAACAAATATTTCTGTTTTTGCATTATTCAGACATGCAAACTTGTAGCTTTTCAGCTCCCACTAGCCGTTTTGAATCCAAATAGGGCAATAGTGTGACACCTGACCCGAAAAAAAAACTCTGGGCTGTTTGCATGCCTGATTATTATTATTGTTTAAAAAAAAAAAAATATATATATATATATATATATATATATATATATATTTTTTTTTTTCTCAAAATGATTTTTTTTCAAACCTCCTTCAAACGGCGTGGCACACCTCAGCAGTAGCCCCGGCCCAAAATTGGGACGTTTGCCAGGGTTGATATACACTGCTCTAGATTACAGAGAGAATTATTCAAAATTCATCCCAACAATACTGCCGTACGTCAGCAATATCACACGAGAGGCAGTTGCTGTGTCAGCACGGCTGTGATTTCAGCCGAAGTGCCGAAGATAATCACATCTGTGCTGATTATTATGCAGTAGAACAGCATGATCTGCAACAGTTGGACTTATAAACTATTTATTCCAAAGGGAGACAACAGTTGATGATTTTGTCTCCCATCAACAAAAACTGTCGCTGAGCAGTAACTGGGTAAATATCACGCTAGCTTGTTTTTTTTAAATCCTACAAGGTGCAGTGATAGGCCTACGTCACAGTACAAAGTAGCTGTGAAGTTGTGCTGTGCATCAGCACGTGAGGAATACCTCTCGTCAGTTAAATTACTTGAGCGGAACTATTGTGTAACACAGGGTTCCCCAATTAGTTTTCCCCAAGGGCCAAATTATGTCTAGGGTACCAAGCCGAGGGCCACACGACCTTCAAACAGATTGGGGCTTGCGGGGGGGCGGCGTTCCCGCTACTCCACAGATACTAGTGTTGTTGCTTACCACCATTATCTTATCTTACTACTATATAATTCACAAAAGCTCCGAAAGTTCGTGCGGGATTCGCAAGCACAGGATCACTCCACATGCCTCCAAGACCCGCCACAGACTGTTGATCAGAGCTATGGCTATGTTTTAGGCATCTTACCCCACCTCGATCAGTGATCAGACTCTCGGCTTAATTGTCTCCGCCAGGCCGATAGGCATGGCGAGAGAGTATGTTTTTCCGTCCGTCCGTCCGTCCGTCCGTCCGTCCGTGTGTGTGTCCGTCCTTCTGTCTGCGAGCAGATAATCTCCGCCACCGTTGGCCCGGTCGCTGTGAAACTGCGTACACACACTCCTTGGATGCTACAGCAGAACCTCTGCCCCACATTTTTCAGATCAGCCTGTCATAGCGCCACCATGAGGCAGACTTTTGCAAAACACATTTCTTGCTATTACTCCGACAGATTTTGTCCAAAAACCACGCAAATCGGTACACAGTATCTCTATAGCCATGTGATCAACACGGATCTGTCTGATTTTCCATATTCCATCATAATTGGCTAAAATTGGCTTCCAAAGTTTACAGGATTGGTACATTATGAACAAAATGCCTCAAATCATGAACGCAGCATGCGATTTCCGTGAAATTTTCCACAGAGATTCCCACTTGGCCCAGGAAGAAATGCCACTTGAAAACGTTCACATCAGCCCCATGGTGGCGCTATAACAGGCCGATTCACGTTTTTAGCTATAACTGCACCAATCTGTGTGAAACTTTGCACCCACACTCCCTAGAGGCCAAGGAAAAACCTTTGCCCTGCATTTTTCACATATACCTTTTAGAGCGCCACCAGGAGGCTGAGTTTTGTAATACACATTTTTTGCTCTTACTCCTTCAGATTCTGTTCAAAAATCACGCAAATCGGTATACAGTATCTCTATAGTCATGTGATCAACATGGATGTGTCCGATATTTCATATTCCATCCGACTTGGCTAACATTGCCTTCCAAAGTTGTGAAATTTTGCACGCACATTCCCACTAGGCCGAGGAAGAAATGCCACCCTTTTCACCTTGGCCTGTTATAGCGCCACCAGCAGGTCTAATTTAGCAAACCACATTTTTGGAACAAAATGCCTGAAATCATGAATGCAGTGTCCGATTGTCGTGCAAGGCCTAAGAAGAAATGGCACCCTTTTCACATTGGCCTATTATAGCGCCACCAGGAGGCCATAATAACCTACCTGACCTGGCGGAGACTTGTGCTCCGAGGAGCACTTTTTCTAGTTGATTCTCTGATTTGCCTATCAGACCCTCAGCCTGATCTGGCAGGTTGCCATAGCAACCAGATACAGGAAGTCTGACCTCTTTATCACATGACCGAGGTTGGGAGGTTGGGACTAGAGGTTAGGGCCGCAAAGCGGGGAGGGAGGAGAGGAGAGGAGCCGAGAGGAGAGGAGAGGCCAGAGGTGACAGCAGAGTGACTAGGCCAGCACTGGCCTAGTCACTCTGCACACACGTCATGCCTGGACGTCTGGACGGATCGGGCCTAGATGTCAGGGCCTAGATGTCAGGGCCGCGAAGTCAAGTGTTTTTTTACATTAACCACTTGAACTCTGGCATCCCTTTTCTGAGGACAACTTTGGCCAAAAATTGCAGATCTACAAGCTCACAACGCCTCGCGCGAGGCGTTGTGAGCTTACAGATCGGCTATTTTTGGCGGTAACAGTATGTTGCTATATCAGTGGTGCTGATAGAGGGAAATCAGTTGTGGTACTCATAATTTAGCCCTGGGATTCGTTTGTTTTTTTTAGGTTTTCTGACCTTCTGAACTTTGAACATTTAGTGGATTTTCTGTGGTTTGGGGTTTTTGGAATAATTAGGCTCAGAGAAGTGCTGTGATTGGCCCGTGGACTTTGATGTCAAAGTCAATTAATCCCGCCCCCTCCCCGCGGAGTAGAGGCGATGATTGACAGGCAAAATCCCTCAACAGCAGGCAACCGCAGGCAAATCGTAACAACCAAAATATTTGGTTGTTACAGTGTGCTTGAAAAGTATGCATCTTCAGCAGCTAGTGATGGCCAACCGTTAATCGGTAATCGTTGAGAAATTGGTAACCGGTTAATACTAACGGTTTTCCCCCCTTTAGCTCTATTATTGCTGTTCAGCAAAAGGACCCTAAGGCAAGGATAATTCCTCCCTTTCTTTAGTAGCTACTATAGGCAAGACACTACAATGTCTCCATGTTAGACCAATGTGTATTTTCAGGTGATCTAACCGACTGAAACTCTTGTTACACTGTTTACAGTAGAAAGGTTTTTCTCCCGTGTGGATACGCTGGTGTGTCTTCAGGTTACATAAATGACTGAAACTCTTGTCACACTGTTTACAATGGAAAGGTTTTTCTCCCGTGTGGATACGCTGGTGTGTCTTCAGGTTACATAACTGACTGAAACTCTTGTCACACTGTTTACAATGGAAAGGTTTTTCTCCTGTGTGGATACGCTGGTGTTCGTACAAACCGCCTAACGCAGTGAAACTCTTGTTACACTGTTTACAGTAGAATGGTTTTTCTCCAGTGTGAATACGCTGGTGTTTGTTCAGACTAGCTAACCCAGTGAAACTCTTGCCACACTGTTTACAATGGAAAGGTTTTTCTCCCGTATGGACACTCTGGTGTCTCTTCAAGTTCGAATTGCAACTGAAACTCTTGTCGCATTGTTTACAGTGGAAAGGTTTTTCTCCAGTGTGGACACGCTGGTGTGTCTTCATGTGACTGAAACTCTTGTCACATTGTTTACAGATGTGAGTTTTCTTTCCTGTGTCAGTCAGACGATGTCTCTTTACTTCCGATTGAGTTAAAGTCCTGGTGGCCTCGATCTCCGGGCTTTTATTTTCCTTCGCGTTTTGCTCAAAAATAAGAGCCTGGACCAGCCTGGAAGTGGGTGATTTCCCCAACCAACCAGAGTGCAGTGGGCGTCGCTCCAAATGTTGTGGCGTCAGGGCTCTCAATGATGCACATTGGGGAGGAGGCGGGGCGCAGGGGCGGGAGCACAGATCGGTGAACAAATGGGATCCGGCGGATTCTCTCTCCGGAGATTTTGAACCCGCCCCTCTAGACAAGATATCAGACGCGCTGGGGCAGCTTAAAGCCCTGGTAAACGGTTGACAACTGTAAGGTCTTGATTCTTCGGAGTTTCCTTGCTGCTGGCTCGTTGTCGGGAACAGTTGGTTCATGGTCAAAGCTGCTGCTATGCATGGGCTGTAATGGTCCAAGAATGTAATTAATGACCTGTGTTACAGGGCAATTACCAGATGAAAATCAGATGTATGGATCTCTGCCGGAATGGTTCCTCTTGTAGGTGTTGAAGTCTTCCTCGATGTCTCTCTCCATGTGCGTCATTCACAATGTGCACAGCAGTCTGGTTTTAAGCCGAGCTGATTCAAAGCTCACGTCATCATTATGTCGTCACTATGGTGTCAGCCATGCCCGAATATGGAGTTCCATGTCATTTACTGAGATAAAGTTTCAGCCCAGTCACCTCAATTATCTTCCAGTATGAAATTAACGAGCGTCAACGAGCATCAGCTGGACACTAATCTCTCAAGAACAGATTCAGAGCTGCGCTACTGAATCTGTCGGGAGCCCCGTTCAGAACGTGTCAACATTGGCCTACAAGTGGGCGTGCCTTAGGTCAGGAAGCGGGCCGCGCTTTACCCAATCAAATGTAGTGGGCGGGATTTACATCCGTGCGTTCGCTTCTCACTGGAAACAAACCCAAACTCATTTTAACAATGGTGTCCTCAGAGTCGACAAAACCACGGAAAGTTAGTAACATTTTAACTTGTTCTTCTATTATAGAATCAAGTGGGCTTATAACCAAAACGATCCATGTTCCGTGGGAGAAATGTTTTTAGTGTTCCCTGGAGAAATGTTGTTAGTGGGAATGAAAACATAGGCGCCCCCACCGGGAGAGGAGGTCTAAGGGCAGAGACCAAACGGGAGAGCCTGCCCAGGGTCAAATGCAAAGGTAAAAATAGCAGAGGGCGCTGTTTTTCCCTTTTCTTTGACAATGGGTTCCCAGATTGGCTGCACACACACACACACACACACACACACACACACACACACACACACACACACACACACACACACACACACAGGGGTTGGTGCGGGCCGGTTGGTGCGGGCCGGACAGTTGACCCTCGCGGGCCGCAAAAGGCCCGCGGGCCGCCTATTGGGGAACCCTGGTGTAACATATCATACACAAAAACTTCTTAGAGAGTAATATCTATTAATAATTCAAGACTTGGTCACATGCCTCATGTTCCTCTGTGACATCCGATCTCTGTGATGCTTCTTTCTCACTTTTCTGACCAACCCTACATCTGAATCCTAAGTTTTCTGAAAAAAACGTATGTTGCTATACATATATATATATATATGTAGAATATCAAATGACACAGATGCTGTCCCGGTATTGAATGTGTTAACGTAATTCGCTTGACAATGTACAGTAATGGTCTTCAACCAGCCGGCGGCTGTTATTATTGAATAATAATATAGTTACTTAGTGTTCTGTGTTGGTTCAACCGTGTTCATTATCCCCTAATGTTTACTGAAAAATTTAGATTGATTTGAGACAAATACAGGGCAGCGGTATGCTTGATGCGATTGTTTTTAATGAACGCACGCACAGTCGCACACACACACACACACACACACACACACACACACACACACACACACACACACACACTCACATCAAATGTTTGCCAATGTTTGCTGAATGTCCATTAAGTTTTTGCCAAATATTTTCGCCTATTATGACATGGCCAGAATACGGATGCTAGCGTTCACGTGGTTAAAGGTTTAATGACATTCACTTTTACACCACATTCAAAGTCTTTGTCCTGGTCCTTCAAAAGTGTACAAAAAGTTTTAAGTGAAAATTCCATTCCAGTGATCCATGGCAGGTGTTTTTCTCTCACATTTCTAAAGCCTTTTCAACTGCAATGAAAAAAGAAATCTTTGCCTGCGGGTGTCGCTGCTAAGGGATTTTGCCTGTCAATCATCGCCTCTGCTCCGCCCCCCTCAAAGGAAAGGATAGGGGAGGGGAGGGGCGAGGAGGAGAGTGGGCGGGATTAATCGACTGTGACCTCACTGTCGAAGGGCCAAGCTCAGATTACTTTTCAGCCTAATTATTCAGAAAACCCCAGACCACAGAAAATCCACTGAATGTTCTAAGTTCAGGTTTTTTGGGTGTAATTGAGGTCATAAAACCCCAAATAAAACATTGAAAATAAAAAAAGTGAAAATGAATGTCATGATACCTTTAAAGTTAAAATAAAATAACACGCATGTAGAAAAACAAGGAAAAGGTGATGGTTATGTGTGGCTGAGTCTCAGAGTAAACTAATATTGTGTGATGAACATGAGCATGTCTCACACGCGCGCACACACACACCCCCACACACACACACACACACACACACACACACACGCACAACCACTCATCATTTATTCAGAGGAGAAGAACTGAAGACAAATAAAATACTTTTCTGCTCTAACTGTTATTCTATTGTCATCTCTTAGTACATTCAGACAGGACAACAGCCACATTATACATTTAAAAAAAAGTTATGTAAGTGAAATCCAGTTGTCATAGCTGCACTACAGTAGGAAACACAGGACAGATACAGATAGTGGTAGAAAGATGCATTTATGCGCGCATGTGTGTGTGTGTGTGTGTGTGTGTGTGTTTGTGTTTTTTGATTGATTGATTTATTGAATACTTAATTAACGAGATTGTTAACAATACAGATAGTACAGTCAAAAGGTATACTGCAAGGATAACACAAAAATCCGTAGGGACTTGTTTCCATTGTGGTCCATTGTACTCAATTCAACAGTAAGACAAACAATTACATACATAATACAATACATTCAGTAATTCAAGGTCATCCATTCTTTTAGGTTAGTTTTGAGTTTGGGTAGAGAGTCGATATCTTTCAAGTCAAGTCACCTTCATTTGTATAGCACATTTAAAAACAACAGAAGTTAACCCAAAGTGCTTTCCATTCACAATAACATCAACGACCTCATAAAATACGACATAGTAAAAGAAACATGAAAGCAATACCTCATACAAATACAGCATAATTAAAAGAACATACATTCAATGAGGAGTTAACCCCAAAAAGTACTTATTTTCCATCAATCACACGCCCCATGAAGCATTGGATTCATGGAGATGTTTTAGTTTTTGTCGCGTTCCTAAGCCAATCGTTTTATGACATCGGTCAATAGGAGACTCAGCAGGGAGACTCTTTGAGTCCGCCGGTCATCAAATTATTGGCTCTGGAATGCGACATAAACAAACAAAATCAAGGCTTCATGGGGTGTGTAATTGATAGAAAACAAGTAGTTTTTTGGGTTAACCCTTTAAGACCTGGAACTGGTCATTTATTTGACACTTTGGCTATTCAAAAATAGCAGATCTACAAGCTCATAGCGCGGCACCGAGTGCCGCGCTACGAGCTTGTAGATCTGCTATTTTTGAAAAATCGTGAAAATGTGTGCAAATCTTTGAATATATATATTTTTAAAGCAAGCATTTTTAACTCAAATCTTTGCTTCTGGGGGTCCCTGGAACAAAATATTTTGATCAGATTTTGATTTGGGGGTCCTTGACATGATAAAGATTGAGCACCACTGATATAGAAACATACGTTTTTCAGAATACTGTTGAGATTTAGGAGACATGAAGAATCGGCTTCAGGTCTTTAATGGCTTTTGGTAAGGCATTCCACGTTTTGGTGACAGCATAGTAGAATGCATTTTCCCCCTGTTTGAGCCAGTGTGCGTGTGCATGTGTGTGTGTGTGTGTGTGTGCGTGTGCGCGTGTGCGAGAGCGTTCTAATCCACACTCTGTAATTTACCTGGACTGGAATCTCCAACGCAAAGAATGTGAGAAATATTGATGTAGAGGTGTCCTAATAACAGGATGTAGAGATGAGACGAAGAAGCTGCCGGTTCCAATCCGCACAGTCACCAGCTGGGGAAAATCCGGGGCGGGAGAAGCTGGAATCTCCAAAACAAAGCATGAGGTGTTTTTAGGACGGCACAGTTGCAATTGCAATAATTTTTTGCATAATCGTCATAATCGTTTCCTTTGTTGAAAAATGTACACTTTGTGACGTGTTGTAAGCTTGTAGATCAGCTATTTCTGCTATTTTTTTTCCTCTTTTTTAATATATAAGTATGTGTGAAAAAGGGCTTCCGCACACCCAGTGAGTTTAACAACACAATAACAATGCATAAGAACAATATAATAATACTGGATATAAGAAAGAAAGAAAAGACTTGGGGGGGGGGGGGGGGGGGGGGAGAGTGCAGAATATGAACAGGCAGCCAGATATAGACATTATGCAGTAAAGAATGTACAGTATACATAGTGCAAGTACAATAATGTGCAAAGTATTATGTGTGTTGCGGGTTTCGTCCCAAAAAATAGAAGGGGAATAAGACATTGTATGCTCTGTTGTGAGCAGAAAGGGGGTGTTACAGATTGAATGTAGTTTTGTTTTGTTTTTCTTTGTTTTGGAGGGTTTTGTACTTGTTCAGAAGAAAGACAGAGATGGATGCTCCAAAAATGTGGAGAGAATGAGAGGAAGACATAGAGAGCAGACAGGCTTGAGAGTGACTGACTGTGTCTTCTACAGTGACAATAAATAGTAGTTCCCAACAACCTCTTCAGAATGTCTTGTGAATGTGAATCCAGCATCCGGGGGCAGTACTGTACGTTCCAGCAATTTACACACACACACTTCAAGGCTTCTCTCTCTCTCCCTCTCCCTCTCTCCCTCTCTCTCTCTCTCCCAACTCTCTGCTTTGCTTTTATGACGGATTGTGTTTCCATTGAGAAATGCGTATATAGTCTATAAACCCTTCTTCCCAAGGCCGCTGGGGAAGATGTGGGTGAAGTTATTTTTAACTCCCAAATAAGATGCATGCACGGTTCTCTCATATGAATATGGATGCGGAGCTCGCTCTGCGTCTCTGTACGCATGCACGTTTTCTAACATTGTTTTCGGGATCAGTTCCTCTTAGCTTTTTTGTGGTTGCGTAGCAACGCCGAGCGAGGAGAGGAGAGAGAGATGGAGAGGATGCAGAGGGGAAGATAAGGAGAAGAAAGAGAGGGTTATGTGATTGGAGAGGAGAGAAGGGGAGAGAGAGAGAGAAACAAGGGGTGGGAGAGGAGGAAGAAAGGAGATGGAGAGCGAAGCGAGAGGAAAAGTAGGTTTGCATGTGAGGAGACCAGTGGAGCCTCTGTCTCTGTCTCTGTCTCTGTACTGTGTGTGTGTGTGTGTGTGTGTGTGTGTGATGTAGTAAGTTCTCTACACACGGGACACACGCTTTGAAAATGAGATACAGTACTGTAGTCTTCTAAACTCCTCGCCTCAAGCAAAGTAACAACTACGTCTCTCCTCCACCCCCCCCCCCCCCCCATCTCCCTCTCATCTCTGTTTCCAACTCTATTTCTGTATTTTGCTCGCTGTGTGTGTGTGTGTGTGTGTGTGCTTGTGTTACTATACTTGTGAGATTTTTTTATTTTTATTTAGGGTTACAATTAGGGAAAATATTCTGGTTAGGATTAGACATTTAGAGGTTCTCCCTGTTTTGTACTTACTTATGCGGCGATGTAACACGCCGATCTACAAGCTCACAACGCGTCGCACTGAGACACGTTGTGAGCTTGTAGATCGGCAATTTTGTAGATCGGCAATTGGCGTTTTTTAACAACAGCGTTGTTCTAGAATGTCAATGTCCACACAAGTATAGTAAATAACAAACGTGTGTGTGTTTCTCTATCGCCTCTCGTTATCTGTAATTAGTTAATCTCCACTGTGATTAATTAGATCGACATACAGAAAATGATACTTGTGTTGCTACAGTTGCTGCGTTGTATTATTGGTAACATTAACAGATCACTGTAATAAAGACAACAATCAATAAATAGTTGTATTTATGTCGTTTTTGTTCATTGATAAATGTTTATTTTCCTCTCTCTCTCTCTCTGCCTGTCTCTCTACCAGGTTGCAGAAGTGGTAGTACAGCCCTGTAGAAGCTGCTGAGAGCCCATGGCTGCTGCCTGATTCAGATTCATTACACTGTGAGTGTGTGTGAGGTTTGTGTGTGCACGGATATTAGTGTGCACATGAGTGTGTGTCTGTGCATCTGCATTAATTTCTCAATTTCTCTGTGTCTGTATTAAGCATGTGTGTGCCTGTGTACTCTTGTCAGTCTCTCTGTCTTTGTGTGTGTGTGTGTGTGTGTGTGTTGGTGTGTGTGCGTGTGTGTTGGTGTGTGTGCGTGTGCGTGTCTTGTGTTCTCTGTGGAGTCCATTGTTTTTGTCATTGATGTAGGTCAATGTTGTTTTCGTTATAGTACATTAATTCCCTTGTAGAATCTGTGCTTCATTTTACCATCATTATACACACACACATCATCAACTCATTTGCATAGCCCTAAATCACAGTTACATCAGAGTCTAAGGGGCCGTGTCCCGTTTTTTTTTCCTGAGCGCAGCGTATGTTTTGAATTGTTAAGTGGGAAAGGGTGTTTTTTTTGTATCCCCAGCGGCTGGACAGGGCTCTGGCGTTTATTTTGCGCTCGCGCAGCGTTTTTATCTGCTTGCCGAGAGCTGAGCTATCGGTTGGAAGCGTTTTTAGGCGGGCGCCTTGGCGTTTTAATCCAGGAGAAAACGCCTTGGTGGACACGTCCCCTAAAGGGCAGTCCTCACCATTGCAACTCCTTGCAACTGCTACTCCTTGCCAGTGGTTTAAAGTAACTAAGTACATTTACTCAAGTACTGTACTTAAGTACAATTTTGAGGTACGTTTACTTTACTGGAATATTTCCAATTGTCTATACTTTTACTTTTACTCCACTACATCTCAGAGGCAAATATTGTACTTTTACTCCACTATAATTGTTTGAAAACTTTAGTTACTTTGCAGATGTGAATTATTACATTATAAAACATACATTAACCACTTCAGCCCTATTTTATACCTCGGCTATTTGAAAATAGCAGATCTACAAGATGCAACGCGTTGTGAGCTTGTAGATCCGCTATTTTCAAACATTTTACTACTTTACTTTTGGTACTTTAAGTACATTTTGATACCAATGCTTTTGTACTTTTACTCTTTTAATTTCTGACTTTTATTGTAACAGAGTACTTCTACATTGCAGTATTGATACTTTTACTTAAGTAAAACATTTGAGTACTTTGTCCGCCACTGCTCCTTGCAACCATTATCCCCAAATGGCACCAGTCTGCAACCGGTCAGTCCAGACCGCTGTTAACGGTCTCTAAAACGGTTTTGGTGCAAGGAGTTGCATTGGTTTTGGACTGGACCTTTAGTCACGTTTAACAAAGGAAACGGTTCCCTGATCGTTGACCCTCAAAGACGGTCCCACTTCACACTCAACACTGCACTGGACTTCCATCCTCAACAATACACCCACCCAGTGTGAAGTCCATCTGATGAACGTTTTTAGAGATCTACTACATTGGCATCACCATCAGCCCCAGTGGCTGCTGTGAAAGTGTAAATGAATTGTATTAAGTCTCTACAGGTCTGTCTGGTCTATGTACACACTGTGTGTGCGTGTGTGTGTGTGTGTGTGCGTGTGTGTGTGTGTGTGTGTGTGTGTGTGTGTGTGTGTGTGTGTGTGTGTGTGTGTGTGTGTGTGTGTGTGTGTGTGTGTGTGTGTGTGTGTGTGTGTGTGTGTGTGTGTGTGTGTGTGTGTGTGTGTGTGTGTGTGTGTGTGTGTGTGTGTGTGTGTGTGTGTGTGTGTGTGTGTGTGCGCGTGCGTGCGTGCGTGCATGCATGCGTGCACACACAGGAGGCTGTGTGCTCACTCCAGTTTCCCCAGCCAAACTCCAGACTGTATTGATCTCACAGTATTCAGTTACAGATCTGTGTGTGTGTGTGTGTGTGTGTGCCTTTGTGCAAACAACCATGACAACTGTTTCCTCTTGGTTCCTTAAGGTGACAATGTACACTCACACAGCATATGTTGTGGCAGTGTAATTTCGCAAGGACTGCTTTCCCTCATTTATCTTTTTCTTTCTTTATTCCCTCTCTCTGTCTCTCTCTCACTCTTCCCTCAGGGTTTGCAAATGAATTGGGAATTAAAGTAATCGTGTGTGTGTGTGTGTGCACGCGCGGGGATGTGTCTGCGGGCAAAACTCAGGAAAGTGTGAAAAGGTTTCAAAAGAGAGCTGCCAGGCACAATTTCACACACGTGTAACAACACACCCTGTTGGGGTAGAGGAGAGGAGAGGGGAGCCATGATGTTAAGGGAGGTGTCTGATAGAAGGAGAAGGGAGGAGAAGCTTATAGGAACAATGGAGGGGAAAGGAGGAGACACACAATATTAAGTTCTCTCTTCCACTCTTCACCAGTGTTGGGATCCTTTTGGGATTTTAACGATTCTGGTTCCTTAACGATTCCCTCTTAACGATTCCTATAGGGGGTTCCAAATGAAACCTTACAGGACTGTAACTCTGAGAGTGTACAAATGGAAACCAAATGGACCCTTACGGGTCCATTTGGTTCCATTTGTACACTCTCAGAGTTATGGTGGTCCTTGAAGTTAAAAAGGTTTGAGAACCACAGGTATAGTAATTGTATAGCAGACGTAAAGTCCACATACCAGCTCTGACAGTGTGATGAAAAAAAATGGTTCCGGCCCTGGGCCGCTGACGTAGCGGTCCAGGCACCTATAGGCTCAGTGTAGCCTGACAGTGTGTCGCGGGTTCGAGTCCC
Source organism: Gymnoscopelus braueri (assembly GCF_963280865.1). Taxonomy (NCBI): domain Eukaryota; kingdom Metazoa; phylum Chordata; class Actinopteri; order Myctophiformes; family Myctophidae; genus Gymnoscopelus; species Gymnoscopelus braueri. The sequence goes on along the minus strand of NC_137610.1, from coordinate 43,450,657 downwards.
GATCCCGACGCCCTTTGCTGAATGTCACTCCCCATCTCTCTCTCCCCATTTCCTGTCAGCCTACAATAAAGGCATAAAAGCCAAAAAATAAAACGGTTCCGGAAACAGTTCCAAATGTGATGGAACCGATTTCGGTTCCTCAATGTTGGATCCGGTTCCTCCGATTCCTCCGATTCCGGATTCCAACCCTAATCTTCACAAAGTACAACAAACACACACGTGTGGCACATGCACACACACACATACCAAACCCTACCATACATACTACACACCCACTACGCTATAGGCAGAACTGGTTGCAGCATGGTTGTTCTCTGGGGGGAAAAATTTAAAAGTAGGGCAAGTTTCTTCTTAAAAGAGCTTTCATTTTGGCCCGCGGCACATTCCGGCTTCGTTAAGTGGTTCTGAGCTCTTATGTCATTTCTCTGTAGTTTATAATAAAGTGAAATGTCTTGGCAGCTGTCTGCTAAGTGCATTTCTCCTCTGCGCAGTGGACTTTTTACAGCATGTTTCAGTGTGTTCCGTCTTACCTTGTTCTCTTTGTACTTTGTTGAGTCATCTTTGTTCCAAAAAAATGAGTCTGATTGATTCTGATTGGACTTTGCCTTGCCGCATTTTAAAATACCATGTACACTCAGGACACGCCGGGAGGATGTTTTGGTCGCCTATGGAACCCGGCTACAAATTGGATTTTACGGTTTAGCTCCCTTATAAATGTACTGCTGTTTCAAACTGTCGTGCTGTGTAGGTTTGAAACGGGAGGGTAGGTAGGGGTTTAGCTTGTGTGTAAATCCCTGCACGATAAGCACACCCCCCACCGGGGGGGGGGGCGGAGCAGAGGTGATGATTGACAGGCAAAATCCCTCAACAGCGACACCCGCAGGCAAAGATTTATTTTTTCATTGCAGTTGAAAAGGCTTTAGAAATGTAAGAGAAAAACACCTGCAATGGCTCACTAGAGTGGAATTTTCAGTTAAAACTTTTTATACACGTTTGAAGGACCATGACAAAGACTTTTAATGTGTTGTAAAACTGAATGTCATGAAACCTTTAACTGAACGAATAGCTGTTGGTATCTGATATTATGGTAAGTTTAATTGATCATATCTATAGAAAGTGTAATAGTGTCTCTTACGAGGCGACTCAATTAGATAGTGAAAGATATCTTGGTATGCGACATTGTATTGGATCGTCAGTCCAGATCATGATATAAGGACAACATTCCAATCCGACTGTTTAATTTGCCAATGTAGTGTTCTTTATCGAGTGCGGCTACAAGGAATCTGTGCAAGACAATGGCGTCTACTTTTGAAATGACTATTCTTTTTTCAGCATCTGAGTTTGCAAACCACGATTTGCCAGCATTACCAGCTTTGGTAAATCTGTACGTTTGCCCCAAGTCGACTTCCGTCCCCCAGCTTATGATGAAGCTACGCTGTGTTAATCTATTCCTTCTACCTTCTCTTCTTAATCTTCTAAGATTTTGTCTTCAACCTGGATCTGTCAGATCCCATAGGGCTTTCACTTTATGCCGAAAATAAGGTATGTGGTTGACAAAAGCCTAAGAGTCTCAAAAAAGTGTGTTGATTTTTTTAAGTTTACTGTATCTTGTTGATTCACAAGTGTGAATATTTAATGAAATGTTCTTGTGACCACACGGTGAGTATATGTCTCTCTATCGGTCTGTTGGGCCAAACCTTTCAACTTCTCAGCAAACAGAGCTGGCCGTAGCAGATCTCAAATTGCATGCTTGTAGTGCTGTACTCGGAGCATATTTTCTTAATTTATCCAAACCTAATATAAAAAAAATAGAAATCCGTGATGGGAACCCAAGGCAGGAGTAACATCCGAGTTTGCCTACACATCCTACAAAGCCTTTCCAAACCAGTAGTTCTAAAATTATTTTGTGCCAAGGACCCCCAAAATGATATGTTTTTGGCAGCGGACCCCCCATCTGAAAACGTTTTGTGTCAGGGACCTAAATAATCCAAACTTTTTCAAACACTTTCAAGCCACCTCCAAGACGATATCGCCGGGACAGTTTGTTTATTTTTGGACCACAATGCTTATATGAGACGATTCTAAGATGACCCAATGTTATTCTCCATAGAGAAACGACCCAGGGGATGAACGAGTGACGTCCGGACTTCGGTACTCTATTCTTGTGCTACTACCACCATTTAAAGCCCATACTGAGCAAAGCATATTAAGATCATAATTCATGGACAACAACTCCCAATAAGCAGTAATTGGGAGGTTATTGAGGGAAAACTCTTAGTTGATGGCCTAGTAATTGTAGCATATGGTCATGTGATGCGGAATAAGGCAATAGTTAGTGCTTCATAATGAACTAATAAAAAGCCAATTTGCTACTAAAATGCATGCTAATAAATATCTAATTAATGGTGAAAAGTGTGCCTTAAAGGCCTGTCCACACCAATGCAACTCCTTGCAACACCTTGAAACATGGAATTCCTTGCAACCATTATCCCCAATGGCAGTTGCAAGGAGTTGCATTGGTGTGGACTGGCCTTAAAATGGTCTTGTTGCAAGGAGACCCCCAGGGGTCCTTGAGGACTTACAGATCTTGTTGCAAGGAGTTGCAACAAGACCGGGACCCCCAGGGGTCCTTGAGGAGTTACGGGTCTTGTTGCAAGGAGTGCAACAAGACCGAGTTGCATGTCTTGTTGCAAGGAGTTGCAACAAGTAGTTGCATTGGTGTGGACTGGCCTTAAGATAAGCTGTTACCCAAGTCTGTCTGGATCTGTACAGTGGTTGGAGGATGAGACAGGAAATGATGTAATCCACCTGTTACAGAGAGGACCTCTGTGCCTCCTGTGTTTCAGCATGATTGGGCTGGACCATATCAGGATAGCTGGGGGGGTTATGATGTGCTGGTGTGATTGAAATGATGTTGTAGTGTGAAGAAGGAATTATTGAATAACCTGTAGTTAATGAGACTTGTAATGTGTTTTAAGGCTATTTATGTATATGTATTTATGTTTAGTTAGATATTTATAATGTCTTAGAACACCCCTGTGAATGGTGCAGTAATGGTATAGTCCAGACTGATTAGCTTCAGCTGGGTATAAAATGCAGCTGCCATTTCTGGGTGAGAAGCTACACACCACCTGGATTGAGTGTTTCAGCTAAATGTCTTGGTATGTTTTGCTCTGTGTTGGTGAAATAAATACACGTTCGGGTTAAACCCTACTACGAGTGCCTCTGTACTGTTCCAGCCGCTAACACGGTCCTCTTATCACCACCGTAAACTGGAGCTTTACAAGTTAAAGTGTCTTAGACTGGAGGAAATGAACATCTTCTCTAACTGACACAAGGTGTGTGTGTGTGTGTGTGTGTGTGTGTGTGTGTGTGTGTGTGTGTGTGTGTGTGTGTGTGTGTGTGTGTGTGTGTGTGTGTGTGTGTGTGTGTGTGTGTGTGTGTGTGTGTGTGTGTGTGTGTGTGTGTGTGTGTGTGTGTGTGTCAAACCGGGATTATTACACACACACACCCTGCAGGCAGCCATGTTTTAGTCAGCATGATGCTAGCCTTGATGTTCTTGGTGTAGAACCAACTTGTACTCTGTGGGGAGTCTATGACTTTGCACTTTTTTTCCCCCTCTGTGTTTTGCAAGCGTGTGTGAGTGCATGTCACCAGATTCATTAAAAAAACAACAACAACTTTAATGACCATTATGAACGGTAAAAGTACCAGCGTAAAAATATCTATAAATCCACAAAAATCCCCATATATAGAGATCCCTGATGTCGTCAATATGATATCAGATGCACGGAATCTCTGCGTGCGTGTCCGTGTGTTCGCCGCGTAGCTCAAGAACTGTCAGACCAATAGGATTCAAACTTGGTGCGTTTGTTGCTTAAACTTTTTTATTTCAAGGACCCACAGTTTGATATGCATGTGGCAAGGACCCCCGTAAGATACAATGTTATTTCTCTGGGACCCTAATATCTCTGAGAGTGTACAAATGGAACATAATGAAATCCGTAAGGGTCCATTTGGTTCCCTCTTAAGGTCCTTACACACCGGGGCGAATAATACGTTTTTTTTTTAAACCTTATAAAGTCAATGCAAGCTTCCACACCAGTTTCGCGGAGCGAAAAAAGCGTCTTTTAATTATTCGGAACGAGTCCGAATTTTGCGTATATTCGCATATTCGCCGGTGTGTAACCGCCTTTAGAGTTACAGACCTGTAACTCCTCAAGGACCCCTGGGGGTCCCCAGACCCCAGTTTGAGAACCACTGTGCTATGATAAACTGTGTGTGTGGGTGTGTGTGAGAGAGAGAGCGCACCAACTCTCCTAGGGTTGATTGTGAAACAGCTGTCAGAATGTTCAGCCCATCTCTCTCCATCTCTGACTGTCCTGCTCACACTATCTCAGTCAGTCTGTCTCAGCACTGCTATATCTCTCCCTGTCACTCTCACCCAATGTCTTTCTTTTAGTCCTTTCTCACACACACACACACACACACACACACACACACACACACACACACACACACACACACACACACACACATGCATAGGGAGAGGGAGACCACATAGAGTACAAGAGAGTAAATATAGTCCATTAGTCTGATATTCTATGCAGTCAACAATAGCTACACACACGCACACGCACACGCGCACACACACACACACACACACATTACACTATTAAAGTGTGTTTAGATCAGAGATCCAACAAGGTGGGTTGTAAACAGAATGCCAAAACAACATTCTTAAACTGACCCATTCACATCAGTGACGAGCAGAGATGACGTTTTACCATTACCATGTGAACCCGATGAACTTGACCTGCTAACGCGGTGCATGAAATAACTTGAGACTTAAAACACAGTGGATTCCAGCTGCACTTGAAGCACTAAGAAAGTAGAGTTTATTTGTTTCCATGACAACGTGTCTCTGCCAGTGTATCCACGTCCTAAATGATTTGATAAGTTTTGTTTTATAGGCCTACAGTTCAACCCATTAAGACCGGGAAAGCATCTGTGTCATTTTTTGATTTATTTGGCTATTCAAAAATAGCAGATCTACAAGCTCATAGCGCGGCATCGAGTGCCGCGCTATGAGCTTGTAGATTTGCTATTTATGAATATATGTATATATATATATTTTTTTAAGCGAACATTTGTAACTCAAATCTTTGCTTCTGGGGATTCTGCAAATGTCTTCTAAATCAAACTTTTTTCTCCAAAACAAACAGTTTTCAAACTTTTTCAGTATATTCAAAGATTTTTCTAAAAATAGCAGATCTACAAGCTCATAATGCGGCACTCTGTACCATATCATTAAACAAACAAAATACACAACATTTTTTATTTTCCACTTTCTCTCACATAGTATCTCCACGTTCCCCTAGGTAGGGGTACACGTACCCCCATTTGAGAAACACTGCAAACAGAGAACCGTTTTATGGGTCATGTGTTAAGCGATCTATAAAGCCACTTTCCATTACCCTTGAAATATACATTTGGTGTTAATGATCCCCAAGTCTCATTTAGAAGAGGATAGAGTAGAGTAGAATACCGTTATCTCTCTCTCTCCCATTTTCGCTCAGTTTCTCTTTTCTCTTTCTCTCTCTCCTGGTGCTGTCCTCTCTTTGGGTGGTCTCTGTTTGGTGGCCATTCTCACATTCACAGTTTAGTTTACATTGTCAAATAAATGGATTCATGGGGGAGTTGTTTTTAAGTATTGCTCTCTGGTTTGTCTGTATGTGTTGTATGTCTGTGTATGTTTGGTGCATATCTCTCATTAATAAAATAGTTCTGTTCTATTTCCAATATTTTGAATAGTTTTAATAGAGGATAGTAGAGGAACTTGAATTAGCCTCTGTATCTCTTTCTCTCTCTCTTTCTGTGTCTTTCATTCATGCTCTCTCTGAACAGTCATGTTTATGAACCATAATATGGACAACCTTTTTGTTGTGTCGTTGGCGGCGCTCTCGTTCCTTTACAGTTCCATTTGTATACCTTAAGCCTTAAATTAATGGATTTTTTACCGCGTTAGATTGGATTTCACGGGCTGTAGCGGTGTACTGTTCCAGCAATCCTTCCTGTCAAAATAGCAGAAATTGCCCTGGAGCCCTGTGACTAGAGGCAAACCACCGATAAATTCCTTCTCACGGGCAGAGACACACAGACAGTTGAACAGGAAATAAGGAACGGGGCAGATTGAATTAGGTGTGCATCGATACGAGGCTTCCAAACGTCACTTCAAATTAGATTGTTCGCTCCGTTAGCTGGCCTACATACCACACACGCCCCTCTGTCACTGACAAACAACCTGAATGACTCCTCCTGTGTGTGTGTGTGTGTGTGTGCGTTTGTTTTCCTGACCTGATTGGAAGGTGGAGGCGCTTATCTGTTTGCTGAGCGAGCAGCAAACTGTGAAACAGTTGAACCATTTCAGTGTTTTTTTTTTTTCCCAGAAAAGAACGGAGGACAGAAAGTTAGAGACTGGCAGAAATGAAAATGAATGCACCATTTCTTAACCCATTAAGACCTGAGGTTCTGATTCTACAAATGTCTTTTAAATCCCAACAGTTTTCTAAAAAAAACGTATGTTGCTATATCGGTGTTTCTCAAACTTTTTCATAATTGTCAAGGACCCCCAAAATGCTGCGGACCCCCTCATCGCAAAATATTTGGTTCCAGGGACCCCCCCCCCCCCCCCAGAAGCAAAGATTTGAGTTAAAAGTGTATTATGTTCAAATGTTTTTAAAATGCTTTAAAATAATATATATTCACAGATTTGCACACATTTTCACAATTTTTCAAAAATAGCAGATCTACAAGCTCGTAGACATATAGTGTATATGTCGTCGAATCTGCAGATTTCAACTTTTTATGTTATGTTTTATGTCACACAAAAGTAGCAAAAATAGCCGATCTACAGGTTATTTTCTGTCATTTCCTGAGACGTACCTGTTTTGGGCATACAAAGTTTCCACCCAACCATGATGATACAGTATGTATACTGTACATAAACTCAGACTTCCTGTCTTGGATGTAGTGTTTCCTCTCTGTCTCTCTGTTGCTTTGTCTTTAACCTTATAAATCTACTGTTAAATCTTATTCTAATGAGACGTGTGTCAATAAGGATGTCTAGAGACAGCGTGACAATATGGAAGAGACATAAATGTATACGTTGTGGTCTATAAACATCATCAACACTTCTATTTCATACCAGTCTGCGTGTCTTAATGAGATACTGTATGTGATGGAGAGCAGTCACTCTGTCATTCACCGCTCTGATCCAATAATGTCTCTGACTCATTATCTATTCATGACTCAGCGTAAACAGCTGAGCGGCATACTAAACAAATAAAGTTTGTTGCGCCGCGTGTGTGTGTGTGTGTGTGTGTGTGTGTGTGCGTGTGTGTGTGTGTGTGTGTGTGTGTGAGAATCGCTATTATCGCTTATGCACAACAGAAACCAAGGAGTATATATTTCCAAGACTCAGGGAGAGATCATAGAAAACATCCTGTGCGTGTATTAGTTTGTCAGAATGTGCATAGTTGTCATTCCTAGTGCGAATCCATTCTACTCCCCCTTACAATGAAATTACCATGGAAGATGGATTCCTACATTAAAGGCCTTATGTAAGAGCTGTTACATAATAAAAGTAATACAAAAAAAGAGGTCTATTATTTGACTGAAGGTCATGGGAGGGGAGTAGCTTATCTGTAAGAATAACACATCCACAGATAATGTTCATGCTCCGACAGGTCCACACAGATGAGAAATAAAGTTTAATTCTTCTGGCTTAAGAGAAGCTCTCGTCATATCTCACTGCCTGACAGGAGAAAAAGGTTAAAGGATCTTTCTTACCAGGGAAAACTAAGATTCATTCTGCAAGTAATTTCCCATTTATCCACAAAAAAACAATGTTAAACTGTTTCAACAAAGTAATTTGTCTCGAGAGTTATTGAGATTTAATCATTTTGAATGTGTCCTCCTCCCTGGAGGATACTGGTTCCATGCTAAATGATTCAAATCCGTCTCGGTGAAGGAAAATGAAAAACCTGAAGCCTCAAACGTCATTGAGGGACACTGTTGATTGGATATGTACCGTAGGATTTAGATTACCATTCACTTGGCACGTTGGTGATTCAAATATCCACCTACCGTATCTGATGACCTTCGAATTGTATATCTGTTTGTAAATTCCATTAACCACATTGATTGGGAAAATCTCTCAAAGAATTTCAAAACTTCTGCATCGCATTTCGACACATTGTGATCAGCTATCAGCTATTTCCGCTACCAATTATATTGGGCTTAAGTGGTTAAAATGCGACCTGTATCTGGATATCTTATCTGGATAATGGATGATCCAATCACAACGTGAGTCAGACCACCTCCAGACATGGTCTGTCAGATCTGATCACATTCTGTTTTCAATCTGTGTACCATGTGCATTTACAACGGGCGTTTTTTTCCGATGTCCTCATACAGTACGATATCCGGATGCTGATCACATCTTAATGCAATAGAGATTTTGTCCACACTAAAGGTTAGGGGCCCTCACACCTACGTCGCACCGCCGATCCGACCAATTATGTCTGAGTCATACTGTCAGGGGCTTTGTCAGAGTACCCGTCGGTCTGGGTATCTGTCTGTCTACCTGTCCCTTTTATGCCCATATATGGAGAACCCTGATGATTAGTATATGACATCAGGGATATATTATATTGGTTGTTGGTTGGATCAGTGGTTCTGGCCAACTGGATATCCATACATGCCTATGGGCATATCGGGTGTATTTAAGGTTATGTCTGAGTCATAGTGACATGCCTATGGGCGTATCGGGTTTGTTTATGGTTATGTCATGTCTGAGTCAGTGACATGCCTATATATGGGCGTATCGGGTTCGTTTATGGTTATGTCATGTCTGAGTCAGAGTGACATGGCAATGGTCCACTGGCTGGCCGGCCAGCCATCCAATTTTAATATAGGGTGCTGTAGTTCAATGCATATCTGTTCCGTTTTAATTTGAATTCCTAAAAAAAGATTACAGCGCTGTTTAAGTATTTTATACTGTACAGGATATTTAACTTCTTTTTTATAGAATCCCTCAGTTGGACTTCAGAAAGAACCGGAGCCACAATTATTTGCCACACACGCACTCGACAAATGTCTTGGTGTATACTTTATATGTAAACACAAAGTACATACACAGAGTTCACATGGTAACCGCACGGTTTTACATCATTCCACTGTGTAGTTGTTGTTCTTTTTTTCATAATTTCCATCATTTCACTGAGCTGTGTTTAACATCCAGCTGGAATGCAGGAATACGCGTCCTCCTGATGACCCAGTATAAATATCCTCGTCTTTACAGCCTGTGCGTCTGTCTCCGCTGGAAAGTATTTGTGCAGCAGCCGTATTATACTCTCTCTCTCTTTCTCTCTCCCTGCAGCTGTGGCAAAAACAAAGTCTTAAATGTGAATCTTAGCTTTGCTGTCAGAGCAAGACAGGAAAAAACGTCAGGACGCAAATAGTTTGTGTTTTGCTGTTGGGGAAATGGAGACAAACAACATCGGCACCTTGTCATCCGACCGACACACGACTCATAACCCACCTGTCTCACACCCACGTAAACACACACACACACACACACACACACACACATATGCACAAACCTTATTCTTTCAATAACGCACATGCGCTCTCATATACTGTAAATCAGGGATATTCAACTAGATTAGGCAGGGGGCCACAGGTTTAAAATGACTTGAAGTCGGGGGCCAAAACAGTGTGACAACAAAACCGTTTGGACACAATAATGGACACATTATGGTAATTGGTAACTTATCAGGGCCTGCTTCATACTGCATTCATGCTGTTTGATGTTTGATAGGAACATTTCTGTGTCAGTCCTTAGTGCATAGGCTTAGATTTTGATATTAAGAAAATAGGAAGGCAGGCTGGCAAGGTGAAGTGTTTACATGTTCGTATGAATGAAAGGTTATTTCATTTAGCTTTGAGCACCCGGGTGATAAGAGCACAAGCTCTTATGGTGTGTTTGAAGTGGATGGAGATGGAGAAGCTGGAAGATGGATATACAAACTAATGGATTCATAAGGAGAATACTTGTTTGGCCCCCACTCAGAAATGGTTACAAATGGATGTCTGTGATGGATGAACTGCACTCAAAACCCCTGTTGTGCTCTTTTATATTGATTTGCCACTGATGGGGCTTTTGCCAAGCTGCCTAGCTACATGGTGAAAATGTATAATTTCTGAACTACTTGAAAACTACATTATTCTGAAAGTAATTAGAAGTCTTTAAAAGGTCTTTATACTTTAATTTCTTTAAAGTCTTTTGATACTTAATACATATTTCAACACCAGTTGCTTTTCTTAAGTACGTACATATGAGGTGAGCTATACTTTAACACTTTGACCCAAGTGATTTTCTTTTTGATGACTTACTCACCAAAGATTACATTTACCCGCATTTGGGTTCCTGTAGCAGTGTCTTGACTGCAAATGTAGGTGTTAATTTGGGACCCTGAGCGAGTCACTAACATTGCTCCATTAAATGGTAGCCTACATTTTATTCTTATCTGTTAATGGTTGATTAACCATTAACGAACGGTTGTGGAAAAAAAAAAAAGGTCATCCTTCACACCATCTACTAAAAATGATTTACATTTAATTTTACATTGGAACCTGGAATATGTTCCAGGGGCCACAAGAAAGCTCGGTGGGGGCCGGATTTGGAATGCGGGCCGCCAGTTGAATATCACTGCTGTAGATAGATAGCCTACTCACTCACTCACTCACTCACTCACTCTCTCTCTGTCATTCAAGTACTATACATCCACATTTTGAAGTGCATAATTTCAGTTTTATGTACTGTAAAGTTTTGAAGAGTTCATAAATTCAACCAATCATAGCTCAGCTTTAATCCTGTTTAATTACTGTCAGTGTTAGTGTACTGGTGCTATCCTGTTATAGCTCGCTATTTAAATACTAGTCTCTCAGTAGCATTAATTTGTGTTGACTGCATCCTTGTTCATAATCAAAATTTGAATTAATTATTCAGCCTCAAATCCTTCGTGCATTTTAATTCAGTCAGTCAGTTTGTTACCATGCATGCTTATAGAAATGGTGTAAACTCCACTGATTGTCTTAATCGCTCTGGTATTAATCTCATTTAAGCATGACCTGATTAACACCGCTAGATTCATGTTCAATCTTGCTATTTATTTAGGCAGCTAAGAGTCTTATTTGGATTACTCTCCTTTTTTAAAACGTGCATATGTTTAATCACAACCTGACAACATGACGAGCAGCGGAGAAACCAGATTATTAACGATCAGATGATGTCAACCAAATTATTAGAAGTTTGAACCGTAAAATATCACTTACACTAACTTTAAGTCTGTTTATGTCCATAAATTTTTTTGTGCGCTGTTGACAGTGTTTTTCCTTTATGAAAAAAAGCAAATATACCCTAACGCATTGGTTCTCAAAGTGGGGTCCGGGGACCCCCAGGGGGTCCCCAAACAAATGATTGATTGTTGGGAAGGGAACTAAATGGACCCTTATGTGTCTGTAACTCCAAGAGTGTGCAAATGGACCCTAACAGGTCCATTTGGTTCCATTTGTACACTCTGAGTTAAATTAACACTGATGACACTACAGTGTAGATTGGGGGTCAAAATGTTATGAAGTGGGGGTCCGTGGGTCTAATGCATATCAAACTGGGGGTCCTTGAAACTAAAAAGGTTGAGAAGCACTGCTATGGCTGTAAGAAAAAGTCTTCTCTTATGGGGGTCCCTGGCGCATATTTTCAAATGGGCGTCTGTCCGCCAATATGTGTCAATTTGGGGGTCCTTGACATGAAAAGGTTTGAGAACCAATGCCCTAAAGGTAGCTCTCCACCAAACAGACTACTACAGAATAGAATACTACAGACGGGAAGTCGAATGAAGTCAGGAGTTCATTCCGTTGGAAGGTGTGAAAACAAGTTGCTGAATGCACCTGAGAGCCGACACAGACAGACGGCTACTTTGGTGCTAAAAATAGCCTATGGCTTGATGTCTTTTTCAACAACAAGCCCGCTGCTATTCAATGCTTCCCTAAAACTTGCGACCCGGAGTGACAGTGAACCCATCGGCCATTCAACAGCAGATTTCCAACACTTTATCGGTGCGGTGGAGAGCTACCCAACCCATTTAGACCTGAGGCCAATTCTAAAAATGCCTTCTAAATCCTGACCTAAGTTTTCTAAAAAAAACTTCAGATATTTATTTTAAAAAATAAAAATAATGTTAGAATGTATGTTGCTATATACTGTGCATAGCAACAGGGGTTCCCGCCTTGAAAGGTATAGTTACAAATAGGGGTCAGCTTTAGAGACACAAACATGCTATTTTGTTTATCAATGATTGTGTCTTTAACTTGGGAACGCTTTCACTGAACAAACCAACTTCATGTTCCCTGTAATCTGGGTATTCATGTTGTGGATGTAAACAAACACCTACGAGGGAGCAGGTCAGGGTGTTTGACCTTTCTTCTAACCAGACCTGAGGACGATTCTAAAAAACGCCTTCTACATCCTGACCTAATGCCGTGTTCACACCGACGGGAAGCTGAACAATGAATTGTTAGTTTTGTGAAAAACGATTTATTCAAAAATTACAAAAAATTATAGTTGCTATATACTGTGCATAGCAACAACTACCCCAAAAGGGGTTCCCGTTTTGAAAGGCATAGTTACATATAGGAGTTCACGGTCTAAATGGGTAAAACCCCAGCATCCGTATTCTGGGGTAAAAAAAATAGCATATCTACAAACTCACGTTGCTATGCGTTGTGGGCTTGTAGATTGGCTATTTTTCAGCAAAGATATTTAGTGTAAAGCAGAAATCTGACAATTTAGCAGCCGGATATGCTGTTCAGATGGGTGGTTCCACGAGAGCTGTTAAAGTGGGCACTGATCCAGAAAAGGTTGGGACCCCCTGGTCTAACCTATAGACCAGCATGTACAGTTGTGTTGTTTCCTGTCAGGATGTCACAGGGTGGGGTGGGTGGTGTTACGGTATAAATCTTCCCCTCGTCAACAGCCCCTCAGTCGGGGGCTTTATTGTGACCTAAATAGGGTGGGGACACGAGCCACCGGGGCGTTGCCATGACGATATCCTTCTATTTCGGACCGGACCCCTATGACCCCCGTTAGACAGATCTGTCAGTCAGACAGATGTGGCTGTTTCCATAGAGACCGTAATTCGTTGTAACCTCACTCCGTCAAATGGAAGAAGCTTGCGACACACATTTTGTTTCACAGCGTACTTGCATCTGAGACTTCGGGCGCAGAATCGATGACAGACGGAGTTTCATTTTTTCAAGCTACTAGGCAGGTGATTGGATGATCCCGCCCCTAGCAGCCGCTGATTGGTTCGTATGCGCAGCGGTTCGGGCAGCTTTACTCTGTGAGCAATCCCAGACCCTCCTTCCTGAAACCAAATGCAATGCAATGCATGAGATTTCCGGAGGGAGGGGGTGTTTACCAGGCTAAATTCGTTGCTGTCGGGCAGAAACCTTATATCTCCATTCTTTCAACGTTTTTTTTCTCAAATGAATGCGCCCTACTTCAAATAGCAGATCAACAAGCTCATAACAAGCTCATAACGCTCATGTTTTTAGCATTATTAAGACGGAACTGTTTTGGACATGCAAGGTTTCCACCCGACAGCAACGATATCGTCTCCGTCAGGTAGAAACCTCATATCCAACACTGTTACTTTTCAGCATTCAAATAAAAAAACAGAGTAGCAGATCTACAAGCTCAAAACGCGTTGCTTCGCACTGCGTTTCGAGCTTGCAGATCTGCTATTTTTTATGATTTTTGTGACGCTGTAGTATGATCATGTAGGGCGTTAATTTACGAAAAATCACAAAAAGTTCAAATATGGAGGTTTTCTGCCCGACAACAACGATATACAGCAGTGGTTGCAACTGTTATAAATCCCATTTAGTCACACAGAGCTGCATGGAGTGGCAGCATCCAGACTGCTGCATCATAGTCTCTGGAGACAGACTGTTGACTCCACACAAATTTTCAAATGCTTCCGTCTTAAACATGCAGCCTGTGCAACGGAAAGGCTGAAAATGTGACGACACTACAGCGGACGTCCACCTCCTCCGACCCCACTTCCCACACGTCATTGCAGTCTTTTTATTAAAAAAACTGATTTTAAATATTTTTTTTTATATATTTCCGGGAACTGTGAAGTTGTCAAACATTTCAACATTGTTATGTTTATTTTTATTTTTTCTCTAAATTTTGCGGCGGGAACGGACAGCACAGCTCACTTTTTCTTTTTCCTTTTGACACGCCGTGACACGCAGCAAAGGTCGTCGGGATCGCGAGTTGAACCCGCGACGCGCTGTCAGGCGGCATTAGCAGCCTAGGTGCCCAGACTGCTACGCCAGCCGTCCGGGCCAGCACAGCTCACTTTAATAACGCTGAAATCCCGCATCCTCCACGATTTATAGGGCTGCAAATGTTTTGCTATGATCCCCCCAGTGTTTCAGTTGTGGATTTTGATGTGTCTGAACTATGAATCTGCATGGAGACAGTGTCAAATGTGTTTCTTTCCTACCAACACTCTCTCCTCCTTGCGCTGTCATCAGAGACTCGTCATATTAGTGTTACCGCTACCATAATCCATACCTGTTGCACAGTGATTGTGTTATTAATACACAGTGGTGTAGATCGACGCGTCGATGGTGACAGTATGTCACACCCTAATATGTGTAGTTCCAGTATCATGAACATGTCCGAATTGAAATAAAGCATAGCGGTATACATGATGCGTTGGGAGCTTGTATAGCGGCTGAATGTTCGTGAAACTTACTGTGACTTTAGGAGACGATAATAAAATAAACAATTACGTGTGGATAAATAGTCCTGGTAACAAATGAGAGACTGCGCGCGCGCTCCTGTGCGCGTGCGCCCAAGTGCATGCTATCCAACGCTGTCCTGTCATCAGCTCCCAGACTTCACCTCATAAACGAACTAAAGACGATAACGTGAAAACGGAGACAACTGAGTGATGTCTCCTTCTAAAAACTGTCTTCCAGTCATTTCATTCTTAATTCATGAGGTTTGTCCCCTTAGCGGCCTTCCATCCTGACCTCATTTCATCCTATGCCCTGTCCGCTTTCCCCTTCACTTTACTGTATCTCACATTTTCACATTCCACTTTCAAGTTCTTTCATCTTTTGACCTCCTCTTTTGAAAGTCTAATGGTGTCCTCCAGGGGGCCGGCAGAGAGCGGCTTCAATCGGACGAACGAGATGTGATCATTAGCCGGAGGTTAGCTGACGTATTCCAATCCAGAGCTGTTAGAAGATGCAGTCGTATACTACACACACAGGTGTTACATTTAATTGTATCTGTGAACAGCAGGCTGTTGGATGTGCTCATCATTTGGTTCTCTGTCTCTGTGGGTTTTATGGAGGAATGTTTTGTTATTGGTGGTGGATGGGTCAAATGGAATGATGTAAGCCAGGAAATGCAAACATGTTTTATATAACTTACAAATGAATTTTTTTAACGGTTGAGATGAAAAAGAAAGAAAAGTGGCCTTTCACAGCACCCGATCTGAAATCAAATGGAAACATTTGAAACAAGAAAAGTATAGATGTTGGCAGACATAATTCTTCTCATCGGGATTTAACCGATTTAGACCTGGAACGCATCTGTGTCACTTTAGGTTTCTTTGGCTATTCAAAAATAGCAGATATACAAGCTCATAGCGCGGCACCGAGTGCCGCGCTATGAGCTTGTAGATCTGCTATTTTTGAAAACTCGTAAAAGATGTTTTTAAATATTTTTTCAAAAATCTGTTAGGATATAGAAAACATTTTAAGAATTGGACTCGGGCCTTAATGGGTTAAGTAAACTTAGAAGTCCTTCGTCCTACTCCTCCCGCCCAACACTCCCTGCTGACAGGTGCCGCCCCAGCCCGTAGGAATACATGCAGTGACCAATATCACCCTCCCCGCCCGGCTTCCCCCCCCTGAACACGGAGCCAATTGTGTTCGCATAGACCCCCGACAAAGCCGGATGCACTGCGGTGGATTGGGACTTTACCACTGCACCACCCCGAGCGCCCCGAGAGTGGTCATTATTCAAAAATAACAGACCGCTGAATTCATATATTTTATATTTATACGTTCATTTGGGAGGGACAGCACACATTAATGAACACCACACATACAATGCAATGTAAGTACGCCGGATTTAGCAAGAATGCTAATTTTCAATCCGTCGTCCCCATACAGAAAACAAGCAACATTACAAAAAGAGAACATATAAACATTAATTGAGTGACTGACCAATCAAGAATCAAGCATTCAACCAAGCTGTGTAATACAATTTGTTGTACAATGGTGGCTTACAAAAATGTATCGTAATCGAGGCAAAAGTTTGAAATAATGGTGATATTGATTTGAAGTCGTATCACCCCACGCCCCCAGCCCTGCTATCTACGCTAAATACCCTAGCTTATGATCTATGTTCTGCTTGTTTCCTTTGGAAACGTAACTCCCAATGAAAGACTCATGGTGTTTTGTCAGATGTCGGTAAATCTGTCTACAGCTGAAGACTTTTACTCGCATTGTGTTCCTCTGGGAGGCAGGATTTAGGAGATACTGGTCGAGATTTATTGCCGTTGGAGAAGGGGCTGCAGTGTGTGTCTCATAAAACTGGCTGTTCAGGAACAATACAGCGGAACAACAGTCTGTCTGTAACCCTCTGTTCATCTGCTGCCCTCAACACACACACACACACACACACACACACACACACACACACATCTGGCGTGTGTGAGTGTGTATGCATTACTATACTTGTTGTGGAGTACATTAGTTCTCAAAGTGGGGTCCTTGGCTTGGGGGGGTACCAGGGGGATCCCCAGCAAAATTATTGTTTATGTTAAATATAAAACCTAGTTATCACCTATGGGCTTATCATACCTACATAAACCACAAAAACTGGCCTAGTTCTGGCTCTGTTTGTGTTATTGAATGGATATAGGCTCATCTGAGCCAAGTTTTGGTCTCATTGTCCTTTACAGTTTCTGCTGTGGACTGTAAAATAGAGAGTGATTGCCATCTAGTGGTGAAGCATCAGCACTGCTTGTTATATGTTCAGGTTGGCCAGAAATGCAAACTCTGTCGGCAGTGTGAGCTGATGTTGAACTGACACAGTAATGTATGTGTGTGTGTGTGTGTGTGTGTGTGTGTGTGGAAATATTTGCATCTTTGTGTGAATTTCAATGTGTGTGCATCTCTCACATTTTTTTATGTGTGTGTCTCTGCGTGAGTTAAACTGTGTGCGTGTGTCTGTTTGAGTATAATTTGTGTGTGTGTGAAAATATTTGCATCTCTGTGTGAATTTGAATGTGTGTGCATCTCTAAAAAATTTGAATGTGTCTCTGCGTGAGTTAAAATGTGTGTGAGTTTGAATGTGTGTGTGTGTAGAGATGATTGTCAAATTGAAATGTTTGCTTACTTTGTGGTGTGACCAGGCACTCTCTCACACACTTCATTGACTGGGCAAATATAAACAAAACATATTTTCCATTTTCTTCAGCTGAATTCTAACAGACGATCCTTCTGCCTTTTTTTCCTATCTTCTCCTCCAGCTCCGGTGTCTTGTCTGTGTCCAGGGAACTGCGTTTTGCTGTAACCAGTCAAGAGAGTCAGTTCCGGTGTCCTTGTGTGGCTCCATGGCAGGATTTCCCCCTGTCCACTGACCCCAGCAGGGCCTCAGCAGGACCCCAGCAGGGCGGCAACAGCAGCCATGTCTGCCTGTGGCACCTTCACTGAGCACGTGTGGAAACCTGGCGAGTGCAAGAACTGCTTCAAACCCAAGAGTCTGCATCGCCTGGGGCAGCAGACGGCGGGGTGTAAGGCTTCGTCCGAGCAGAGGCCTACGCCTGCAGCGCAGACACAGTCGACACACCCACAACTGCATCAAAACCAGAACCACCTTCCTCCCGGATCCAAGCCCAACAACAA
>NC_137610.1:43371189-43432391 GCF_963280865.1 Gymnoscopelus braueri | reverse complement strand
GCCGTGGACTACGACGACAGCTACGACGAGATCCTCAACGGATACCCGTCTCCATGCATGGACTCCAACGGAGTCCTGCTCCCCCTCCCCTACGGACCCGCCATGGGCTTCCTCTCCCACTCGGAGTCCGTCGCCTCTCCGGAGTCTTCCTCCACGCTCCCAGAGGAGTCCTGTACTACCTCCAGCAGCGGGAGTAGCGCCCCCTGTGGCCTGAGAAACGGCCTACACTCCCCCTTCCTCGCCTCCCTCCTCCTCATCCGCTTCCAAAGCGTTGCCTCTGCCCCCTGCCACGGCGACGACAAAGAAGGAACCGGACCCCCGAATGCCACCGAGTTGTGCGTCTCCGACGAAGGTGCTGGAGACGCACAAGGCCGTCCTGGCCATCCGATTGGAGGAGCAGGACGGGAGGGACGGAGCGCCCATGCCTCAGGCTCTCCCCGGTCAGCCCGTGACCATCAGCTTCAGTCCCACGGAGGAGCAGGCCAAGCCCTATCGCGTCGTCAACCTGGAGAAACCTCTGATCTGCAAGCCCTACACTGTAGTGGACGTGTCCTGCGTCCATGGCCAACAAAGAGGACACGACTCCCGAACTCTTTTCTCCAAAGCACAAACCCCCTGCTCCAATCCCTGCAGTCCCGTTTCATTCGCTACCTCCCCCTCCTCTGCCCATCCCCTTTCACCGGTCTCCCCCGCGCCCCTGTCCTCCCCTCTCTCGCCCACGTCACCCACCACCACGTCCGATGCCGCTCTGCCCGGCAACACCCGCAGGAAACCGGGAAACATCCGCTACCAGGAAGTGTGGACGTCGAGCACCAGCCCTCGCCAGAAGATCCCCAAAGTGGAGCTGGGCGTTCAGTTCAGTTCCCACCCGGGCCCGGCCATCCCTCCGCGACACTGCAGCCACAAATCGGCTCCCACCTCGCCCATCGCCGGACTGTCCTCCGCCGCTTCCTCGTGCTCCAGGACCGTACCGGTGAAGTCGTCCCACCTCTCGGAGATCAAGTTCAACAGCTACAACAACGCCGGCATGCCCCCGTTCCCCATCATCATCCGGGACGAGCCCGCCTACGCCCGGAGTCACAAGAACGCCGTCAAGGTGCCGATCGTCATCAACCCCAGTGCCTATGACAACCTGGCCGTGTACAAGAGCTTCTTGGGCCTCAGCGGAGAGTTGCCCCAGCCCAAAGGGGCGTCTGGGTCCGGGTCCGCGGCGGGTGGAGGGGGAAGCAGCAGTAGGGTAGTCAGCCACACGTACGAAGAGATCGGCTCTTCGGAGAGCATCCAGTCTTCATCGACGGAGAAAACCCTGTCGGGTAAAGGGACGTCAGAAAGAGCCTCTTTCGACGAAGCGAGAGCCACGCCCGACACGGCCTCGAGGAACCAGAATCTCCACTCCCTCCATTCGAAAACCACTACGGATTCTGGGACTGTGTCCAGCACTGTACTGAGCTCTGCCGTCGGCCCCGTCTCTCCATCCACTCTGAGCAGCAGCACCGCCCCTGTTGCTGCTCTCCTCCCGTTCACTGCAAGCCTGCCCAAAAGCAGCCCCACTGCCCCCGCCGCTGCCGTCTCACCCTGCCCCCATAAGATGGTCAGCGGCGGAGACACCCTGTCCAGTAAAGGCAGCAGCACTGGTACCGACTACTCCTTCTCCTTTGGAACCGGACTGAGCCACAGGGAGGAGGCCAGCGCGGTTCTGTCTCAGATCGTGGCCTCCATCCAGCCCCCCCAGTCCCCTCCCTCGGAGGAGCCTCCTCCGTCCTCCCCGGCCCAATCCAAGACGTTCAGCTCCGAGGAGCTGTACTCGCTCCCTCCCAACGACTCCTCCAAGGAGTCCCTCTTCCGTCCCAAGTCCCTCTTCACCTCGTCCGCGTCCACCGACGGCTGTCTGTCCAAACCCGGGAGGAAGGAGGCGTCCTCCAAGCTCTTCCCCAAGTCCCAGAGCGCCTCCTCCTCCTCTGCGGCCGCCGCTGTCGCCTCTCCTCCGTCCAGCCCCAAGTCCGCAGAGCCCGGCGCTCCCTTCCCTCCTCCCAGGTCCACGTCCTCGCCCTACCACGCCTCCAACATCCTCCAGAGACACTTCAGTAACTGGACCTCCAAGACCTCTTCTCCATCCAGCTCCTCTCCCTCGAGGCCCGGGGAAGGAGGAGAGACCGGCCTGGCGGCCGCAGGAGGAGGAGGTAGGGCTGTCACATATTTAAGTTGACCATTAATTGTCACTCAAATAATTGCGATTAACGATTTAATTGTGTTTCTGTCGTTGAAAATTAATGGAACTTTATGAATAAAAATTACATTTCTGTTTTTGCTTTTAGCCTTCGTAAACAAAAGTTGCACAGGGTGCATATATGACAAATAACACATATTTAATTACTTTATACTTAACAATAAACATTAATAGTGGAAATAGCCAATCTATAAGCTGAAAACGCGTCGCATCGCGATGAGTTTTGAGCTTATAGATCTGCTATTTCCACTATTTTTGTATATATTTTTTAAATATATTATTTTTTTAACATGGAATTGATTATGAGGATTATGAGGATTATGACAATTATGCAAAAATAATTGCGATTATTTGACGATTATGTAATAATTGTGACAGGCCTAGGAGGAGGCGCAGAAGGGAGACGGAGTGCCGGGGGTGCGGCGTCGGAGGCCACCAAACCCAAACGCTGGATCTCCTTCAAGAGCTTCTTTCGCCGGCGAAAGGACGAGGACGAACAGCGGGAGAAGACGGAGAAGGAGAAGGGCAAGCTGGTGGGGCTGGACGGGACGGTCATCCACATGCTGCCCCCGCCGCCCATCCAGCGCCAGCACTGGTTCACCGAGGCCAAGCCGGAGGACCCCACCCAGAAGCCCACCATCATCTTCAGCTACAGGCCGGACGGCGCCGGCGCCCCCAGCGATGGCGAGGGAGAGCTGGAGTGCAAGGAGACCGCCTTGCTCTCCGAGGGCGAAGCTACGATCAGTCCCGCGAGGACGCCGTCGCCTCTCAGCACGGGACCCGACCTCCTCAGCCAGGTCATGAGGTACGTCACCAAAACCTGCTTTATGTTGGTTTATGTTCTACTGTTTTAGGATTAATTCATTAAGACCGGGAACGCATCTGTGTCATTTTAAGATTTATTTGGCTATTCAATTATTTATTTATTTTTAATGATTTTTTAAAGTGAACATTTGAAACTCAAATCTTTGCTTCTAGGAAGGTCTATGTGTGTGTTTTAATTGATCATTTAATTGTTTCCTGATGTATTACTAACTATACTGTAAATCATAACCATAATCATAACCATCATTATAGAGTTTATTGAGCTCGTGAAACTGTCAGAGGCTCTTGTGACATCCCATCTCTTGACTTGGGATCCCATAATCCCATGTCTTTACTCTTCCGTCTTGGCCACTTTATTGTACGCTACACAACCATAACGCAAACTTGTGTCTGTTAAAGTAACAAGATCACAGGTATAGCATCCATTGCAGGCTCAGGGGGGTTCGAGAAGCCTCTGTCTTTTGCTCCTCCACCAAGAATAACCAATCCGGAAACCGGAACACATTTATTTTCACGCACAAGACAGGATGGTAGCATAATTTACTTTACATGGAGCAACACAATGAACACATTAACCTAGATTGCTGGGAATTCTGAATATATTAGCTTATATCAGGTCAGCCACCTCAGGTTCAACAACTGACAACAGGGGAAATAATCCCAAAATGTGTGATACCGTGTGATCTTCCTAAATCATATATTCTGTACTGCACTAGGACGGAGAAAAAAAAGAAGTGTAATAAAAATGTTTGATGAATCCATTGCTAGGATTTTGAACGTCCTGTGTAGTGTAGTGTGATATTCAGGTTTTATAATCAGGATATTAATACAGTTTCTTAATTAGCAGCGACAACAGGAACATGTCAGCCACCTGTTGAAACAACCCCTCCCCCATCACAGATGAGTCCCACTCCCAAGACATCACAGATCGTTATCCTAGCAGAACCAGAAACGTGTTTTATAGTGAATTAATGAGGCTGTGGTTGTAACATCTGCTGTGTGTCTGAAGAAGCAGATGTACCAACTGTGGCGGCTTCCTATGATGTGGATATTATTGTATTAGTTTTAACATTAGCCACTTAAACCCTATAGTTGACTGGGGTCCCCCCGCCCAATGTTCGCCTATTTTTTGGCCAAAATGTTCACCTATTATGACATGCCCTGATAAGGGACGCTAGGGTTCATGTGGTTAAGTCACTGGAACGGTGTAAAGGCCTGGTATCTTAATAACCCATCCACACACACACACACATCCACCCCAACTCTGAGTGTGTGACAAATTCCTTACTTTGTTGCATGACAAAAATCCTTATTTCTCTGTTGAATTGTTGAGCGATCTCACCTCACAGAGATGAGGTGAGATCGTTTGATTCTCTAATTTGTGGTCGTTGGAAAAGAGGTTGTGTGCTGTCAACTTCCCATTTACATTGTAGTCATGTATTCTGATTTTAATCGCAGACACCCATACATACTATGCATGCAAACATACAAACATGCATAACATACATACAGTACATACATACATACAGTACGTACGTACAGTACGTACGTACATACATACATACATACATACATACATACATACATACATACATACATACATACATACATACATACATACATACTGTACTGTACACTTGTGTGCACCAACATTTCCAGCTGTGTGATCTGTGCCCCATTTTTCACCTCCTGTGTCCTTCCTTATTATTTAATGAGCCCTTACTTCCTGAACAGTTGTAAAGTGTCAGTCATTAACTAAAGCAGTCTGAACACAGTAGAGAATCACTTCCATCTGAACTGCATGCTGTCCCATCCTTTCCACTACATTCTGTAGTTCATTACATTACAGCTCTGGAAAGAATCAAGAGACCATTGCAAATGTATTAATTTCTCTACTACTACAGTACAGACAACATTCCACATATATTAAACAAACTAAAGAATGCTGTCATTTGGAGAATTTATTTGCAGAAAAAGACAACTTGTCAAAATGAAAAAGTTGTCGGAACTCACTTAATGCAAAGAAAACATATTATTTTTCAAACAACACAATATTGATGTTTTAACAAAGAAATAGTTCAGAAATCAATATGTGGTGGTATAACCCTGATTCCATCCAGCTGGTCCTATTGCAAGGGGATAGTGATGGCCACAGCATTTTATACTTTTGCTTGTTAAAGACGATGAGGTTCAGGTGATCACTCAATCATTACCCCATTAAGTAGAATGAGTTTTTGTGTTGGAATTCAACAGGCACTGAAATGGGATGGCTGCCTTAACATGCACATGATGTAAGAAAATATAGGAGTGGTCTCTTAAAACTTTCCAGAACATGTATGTGGTTGTAATGTTTTGCTTTGGTTTGGTTACATTTAAAATTGGTTGCAATAACATATCTAGACCCTACATGCAAAAGCAAATACCTTAAAACCTATGTGTTCCCAGCAGCAATGATACTTATAGATCCATGCCAGGTTTTCATTATTTCAAAGATGGAACTATCAGAGGTACACTTAGTTTGTGGGTGCACAGAATGTACAGAATAACTGAGTTGCTTTGCTTGGGAAATCCCCTTTTATGACCTCAGACATTGTAAATTCATGTTGGAACCAAGTCCAAATCCAGCGTGAGGTTGGAAAGCACAGTGTTTTCCAAATACCTTCTCAGGTGATGGAATGTGACTGCGACACGATGATACAAGAACAGGATATACCTCTCTCACACACACACACACACACACACACACACACACACACACACACACACACACACACACACACACACACACACACACACACAGAGTAGACCCCCCTCTTCACAAACACACACACATACACAGTGAAATTAACAGTGAATCCTCAATGTTAATTTATCCATTTGAAACCGAAGAGAGTTTACAAATGGAACCAAATGGACCCGGTCTATTTGGTTCCATTTCTGCCATTGTCCTCTGTCTGGAATGCTGTCAGGGAACCTTAACAAGTAACTACATCCTGTGTACTTAAAAGGTCACAGGTCATGTCTAGGGCTAGATTCCATATCGACAAACATTAGAACCTATACAAGCTACTAAACAACGTCTGTGCCGACAGTACTGTGCTTGAGATAAACTTTTTATCTCCTGTTTTGCTTCTCAGACAGTCGTATCTCCATGACCGTGTAGGTAGGTCAGTGGTTGAAATGTCCTCCAACCAGTCGTGTAGGTCAGTTAAGTCAACCCTCCCAGTTTATTGATCTTTGCCACCAATTTGTAGAACAAAGGGTTAACTCCACCCTTTTCTTCTCTCTGACTGAAGGGAAGTGTTATTGGCCAAGAGGTGGGCGTGCTGCTATGTGGGGCTCAGGCAGACACGCATCACCTTTAGACAGGTGAGAAAACTCCTAGACCTAGAGCGCAAAGAGGAAAGCAGAGGGGAAAAAGCTAGAAGGAAAATAACCGTCCTCCGCGAAGGAGCTCCAGTAGGAAGAACAAACAATGGCCGCGCTCTTTCCAAGAATGTGAGCCGATCGGCAGTGTTTAACGTGTGAACTGAAGCCTTGGGCAACCGACATGGGCAGCTGTGTGAGCCAGTACAGCGGGTAAGCTTTTCAAATAGATAGGAGGCCTAGTCTTCTCTCTCTTCACCCCGCGGTGACCTGCTTTTTAGCGAAGACCTGCAATCTGGCGCTGGTCTCACCGCCGATACACAAACACCGGGTCTGTCTTTCCATCAGGTTGACCTGGGTGAAAGGCATGTTGTTGACTTAGCAGGGAGGAGAGAGCATGTTGAGATTGGTTGCGAGATACTATGAATGGGACACTGTGTGTGTGTTTGGGGTTTATGGGGATATGTCAATGAATGTGTATGGATATATGTATCAATATTTGAATATTCTGGTAATATGTGTTGGGGGATCTGTGGTGGTTGTGTCTGGGGCTGTGGGCTAAAACAGTGAAGGAGTGTGTGTGCAACTGTGTGCTGTCTGAACAAGTCAGGTCCTGACATGGAAGCGTGCTGCAGCCATAAAGGTATTTATTGTGTCAAGAGCATTTCTGTTGCAGACTGGATTCAACCCCCCCCCTCCACTCAGAGGTGTACAGTAGGTCATAGGCTATAGGATTGTATAGGCCTGGACTTGTTAATGTTTGTGAGTTGGATGCGTAATAATGTAGGTGATGATTGAGTATTTTTGTCATAGTGTTGTTGTGCATCCTTTTCATGCTATTGTATAAGGTTGTATTGTTGTGTTTGTGTTGCAGTGCTGCATTTAAATCAAGTGTCTCCTTTGGAAATGCAGGTGCTTCTTGAATTTTAAGTGTTAAGTGTTTTAAATGTGCAGACAGGCTAAAGTCCGTAAAGCCTGTCTGCACATTTCAATTATGTCTTCTAAGAGGCTGAGTGGTGAGAGTGAGAACATTGACTTAGTTATGTTATGCTCTCTCAAGGTTCTATTGCTACAGGAATATATTATATGGTTTATATATTTTAGTTGCACTTGTAGGTGTAATTTTTGTTGATGTGTGGAGTATAAATATTGATCATAGCATTTGACATAAACTGAAATAATAGTTACTATTGTGGTGCCTACAGGTGCTTTTTTTAGGGCAGGTCGAGGTTTAGTTTCCCTATACATATCTGAAGAAAATGGTATGAATCTTCCCCCCCTCAGCAATTGAACATGATATAATGCAGATTGTTTGCCGAGTCTGACCACTCACTCATAATATTTCTTTTTGTATTTTATGAATTGTGACATATATTTCTTTAATATCAGTTGAGTTTCAAGTTTAGATTTACTTTTGAGTTTTTCTTTACATCCGATGGACTCATCACATCTGACTGCAGTGTCACATTGTCTGAGAGGAAATGCTTTAATCATCCGACAGGTTAATCTAGCGGCAGCTTGTTTATTTTAGCTACAGTACATCCTCATTTCTAGTCATCAGTCAATGAAGTGTCCAGCTGACCTCACTTCCCCTGCTGCCGCGGCCCCGCCCACCACAACCAGTATGACCTCACAGTGAACTCACCTACTGTATGACTCTTTCTGCCCATACAAAACATAACAGACCTTTTGTTTTCCTGTCCAAAGGAAATGATTAATGAGCAGTAACGAACGATTAGTCATTTCATATCACCAATTCCTAGAAACCAAGTGAAGTTATTTTCAGCTTGGGATGACGGGTGATCAAGAGGTAGAGACTGACTGTGCTGCTGAGTAATAGAAAAGGTTGCTTGTTTGAGCCCCAGCATCAACAAGAGGGTGTATTGTACAACAAAAAGCTTTGAAACGTTAATATTTTACTTAGCGAATCAAATGTAAAGTTGACTTTACGACCCAAACACTCAAAGGCACTGTTGGAGGTGCGTCAGTACTGCCCAGCAGGTAGACCATTGGTTCTCAACCTTTTCAGGCTGTGATTCAACTGGGGACCCCCCCGAAATAATCATATTTCAACTGGGGACCCCCCAAAATAGTTATATTTCAACAAGACACCCCAAAATAATCATATTTCAACTGGGGACCCCCACCCTTAGAAGCACTTGAAATTGTACGAGTTGAGGCATTACATTTAGTTCCATAGATACATATTGTGAAAATAGCCGATCTACAAGCTCACATGTGAGCATGTAGATCGGCTATTTTAAATTTGTTTGCCTATCTTAGGATATATTTGACATTTTTTTATAGTATGTTGGTTACTTTTTGACGCAATAATGGTCTTATTTTTCATTTTTGTTTCTTTAGAAGTATTAAAAAGGTCTTAAGTCCTTGAATTGTCACTTTAGAAATGTGCAGATACCCTGTATACACTTACACTGTATGTTTACTGTTGAGTGTTGCACATGAAGCAAATCATCTGGGGACCCCCCTGGGGGTCGCGACCCACAGGTTGAGAACCACTGAGGTAGACCATCAGATACATATATTGTGAAATGCCTGTGTATGTTTTGTTGTTGTTGTTGTTTATAACATTTGGGTTATTGTGGTTGAAGATCACCTGAAGCAAGCATAGCCAGCTTTCTAATCCTTGTTTTGATGGAGTTGAAATCTCTAGTTATTTGCCTTTGGGGTGATGGCTCAGTGGTTAGCTTTGTTGCAATGTTGCCTCACAGCAATAAGGTCCTGGGTTCGAACCCGACCGAGGCCCTTTCTGTGTGGAGATTGTTGTTGTTCTCTTGTTTCCTCCTGTTAGGAACCTATCCTCCTGCCAGCTCTTCTGACCGCGAGGCCTCCTTCAAAGCATGCGAATGTTCTCTGAAGAGAGTGCCTCTGCGAAACACAGCCTTGGGTTTGCATATTTGTGGTGCTCTTGGCCTTATACTGAAGGTGCTAATGCTATAGTTATAGTCTCTGCATCACTTTTATCAGCG
This sequence comes from Gymnoscopelus braueri, assembly GCF_963280865.1. NCBI lineage: Eukaryota > Metazoa > Chordata > Actinopteri > Myctophiformes > Myctophidae > Gymnoscopelus > Gymnoscopelus braueri. Next base: position 43,422,983 of record NC_137610.1, on the reverse strand, counting down.
TTGGATGTTGCCGCTTATGTGCACATGTACTTTAACCCATTAAAACTGGGTTAGCATCTGTGTCATTTTAGATTTTAGCTATATTTTAACCACTTAAACCATTATTTTATACTTTGGCTATTCCAACAAACCTATAGATAGACTAACTTCTGCTATTCTGCTACGAGCTTGCTATTTTTGAGCCTGCTATTTTTGAAAAATCATGAAAACATTTTTAACTAAAATCTTTGCTTCTGGTCCATGGAACAAAATATTTTGAGATGGGGGTCGGCGGCCAAATGTATATAATTTTGGGGGTCCTTGACATGAAAAAGTTTGAGCACCGCTGATATAGCAAAGTTTTTCCGAAAACTGTTCGTCCGCTGGTCTTAATGGGTTAAACTATAGGATGTGGTGCAGCAGTCCACCTTATGATTCCAGCGAAGCTAAAACCCATGTCTCAGTGCTGCTGACACAACACCACAGTGGTTAACATTATGGAGTTCAACAAATGGTCTTTTATTAGAGAAGAATCTTGTGTTATGTGTTCAGGTTGGTCAGAAATACAAACTCTTGTCAGCTGTGAGAGTTGTTGTTGAACTGACACAGTAAGATGTGTGGATCTCTGTGTGCGTTTGAATGTGTGTGTGTGTGTGCGTGTCTCTCTGTGTGAGTTTGAATGTGTGTGTGTGTGTGTGAGTGTGTGTGTCTCTGTGTGAGTTTGAAATAGTGTGTGTGAGAGAGAGTGGTCTTTTCAGTCAGGTTGTGTTTTCATCTAACATGGCTTAGTTTGCCTCCAGCGGGGTCAAACAGGCCAGGCAGAGACCACATCACATAATGTCACAGTTAATCTGTTAGCGTGTGTGCGTGTGTGCGTGTGTGTGTGTGTGTGTGTGTGGTTGAGTTTGTGTGTTGTGTATGTTGTATAACATGACTGTAAATCAATTTGTGTGGCGAGACGTGTTTGCAAGTGCGTAACTTTGTGTGTAGAGGAAAGAATTGTAATACTTTAGCGATGAAAGTAGGCTGTGGTATTGAGGTGTCAGACATGAATGTGTTGGTTTCTGTTTTTGATAAGATTATTGTCTGATATCTGAGACTGAATTAATGTTACCATCACCTACCACCTCTGTCTGGATTCTGTGTTCAAAGACTGAATGTAACATGGAAATCTAAGTGTGTTAATGGTGTAACAATCGGCCCTTTGCTTCGAAAGGGAAATGATTAACTAAAGGAAAACAACAGGATCGGTAGGTTTTAAACTTAATTACTTTATGTAATTTTAGCCACAAAATAATAATCAACAGGGCAAACAGTAAACAAATAATACACTGGCTTGAAATAGACTGTCCCTGTCTCTTTCCCTAGTACACAACAGATACATAAACAAATCAACAAACAATAATTATTTCAAAAGCCCCTCCCACCCCAAACAATTCCCAAAGTACTTTGATCCCTCAAAACACAAGTTCACACTTAAAGGGTGGCACAAATCATTCAATCATCCCCTGATCAGACCCATTACCCTCCAGTGAATAGGAAGTGTCCATTTATCTCATAGTGTCCAACATGTTACATATCACATCAGATACAATAACGTGCATAAGTAAATCAGATGTTACATATCACTCGTATAAAATAACACCCATAGATCAAGCAGATAAATATAATAATATAATGTGCATTTGTCACAATGGGTATAATTGAATTAAAAAAAATCAAGTTGAATTGTTCTTTATTCTAACAAATAGAAAGTGGATGAAACATTATCAATACAAATAAATAAATGAACATGTGTGAATTAATAAACATTAATAACAATAAGTATTAGTAAACATTAACATTGGAACATTAGTAATAGTAGTAGTAGTAGTAGTATTTGTTTTCCTAAATAAAATTGGATCAGATATCTGTAATTAACCATTTGTATTTCGCACTCTCTCTCCTTTCAATCACAGCCATGTGCCAATCATTACCAGCGATGCCAGAGGGGGCGGAGCCTCCCTGCCAGCCAAACTGGAGCTGTCCTCCTCTCAGGAGGCGGGGCTGTGCCTGGGGGAGGGGCTAGGAGTCGATGTGGGTGCGGCCAGCGAGGGTAGCACCAGCCTTGGGGAGGAGCCAGAGGAGGATGGAAGCCACTCCCACCACTCCAATTCTCCTGCATCCAGTTCCTGTAGCGCCACCTACAGCAATTTAGGTAAGGCAACACACGATAAACTTTCAATTGTTTTTAATTAAAAGTAGTCAAATGACAAGGAAAAGAAACGCAAAAACAAACTGGTGGAGTGCATATATCCTCCAGGAGGCATCCTAATAATAAAGAGTGCAGTATTGTGTAATGCAAACACAACCCGTGAACGCAATTAACTTAGTCACGTAGATCAGTGGTTTCCAAACGGTGTGCTGAGAGACAAGTCCAGGTGTGCCTTGGGATTTAGTGACCACACATATGCAAAGTATAAGGAATGGTGAGCAGGTCATTGTTGAGAAATAAACTCTGACAGGATTATTAGACACAAAGCGGAGTGGTCTTTATCACACTGGAGTTTGACGACGAACCCAGAAGTAGCGATGGGAGCCTGATGTTGCCATATCCAACGCCACTTGCCATATTAAACGTGGCATTAAATGTGTTACCGTAATTGGAATTGGCACACAATTCTCTCTCTCTCGCTCTCACTCTCTCTGTCTCTCTGTTGTGATTTAATCAGAGCATCAGAGCTAAAGAAAGCAATGCTCAGTTCCTCTCTCAAACAAAATGTTCAGGTAGTAGTGGAGGAAGAATCTTACCTGCCATCATGTCTGTCTGCCTGTCTGTCTGTATGTGTCAGTCAGTCTGTGTGCCAGGCTATCTGCCAGTGTGCTCGTTGGTAGGCGTAGCGCAGCTGGGGGTTGAGAGACTGGGGAACAAGAGAAGTGAAATATTGTATTCTTCCCCATTCTCTGAAAAAGCTTTCAGCAACAGTGACACACTATAGACACCTTTAGAGCAACCCAAGGTAGGATCTCTATCTCTCACTTTACACATTCCCTTCCACGTACACTCCTTTTATCCTCTGTCTCTGTCTCTCTGCCTCTCTCTCTCTCTGCTTTTCCTATCTCATCTCTCACTTAACCTCGCCTCCCTCCTTTATCAGAGTGCTCTTTGTCTCTCTCCATCTTTTCTGCCACTTTCCTCTTCTCACCACCTCCAGCTGCTCCCATTCTGCCCCTCCATGTCTCCTCTCCTCTCCTCTCCTCTCCTCTCCTCTCCTCTCCTCTCCTCTCCTCCCTGTGTTGCTGTAATATTGATGGCTGACAGTAGAAATACATAATGCTTTATGGAAGCATTGAGCTGTTTACTTTCCCCCTGGAAAACAATCTCACAATAGCTTTATGATTATTGAGACTTTCTTGCTGTAGCAATAGTGTTGTTGTTGTTGTTGTTGTTGTTTTACGAATAGTGTTTGCTATACATGTTTTACATTCTACAAAATGTTCTATGTATGCTCGCTTTCCATGGGAATGTTTTGATTCTGGGCTTGAAGAGAGGGAGAAGATATGGAGGAGATGAGGATTATACCTGATGTCTAGGTTCTCCACTGTAAAAGTCAGAGCAGGGATCAACTTGACTCCAGCGCTTCGTTGTAATTCTTTATCTCGTCTCATTGTTTTGATCTCATGCAAATTTAAGCAAAGAAAAAGGAGAAACTTCAATAGGAAGAACTGAAGTGAAATGGGAAGCTACAGGAAGCTCAGACCTATCACTTAGGGAAATGATGGCAGTTTGAACTTTGAGCAGGCACTTAGCCGAAAATAGCCGATCCACAAGCTCACAACACGTCACAATGTGCTTGTCAGACTAATAAATCAGGCTGAAGTATCTCCGTTTTTCAGCTGTGCTGAAAGAACAGCCCATTAGTATGATGTACCGCTGTCATTCTTCACTGAAACCAATGTGAATCATGTCCATTTCAACCTCATAGGTTGAGTTGCTACAGGGGAAGTTATTTTCAAACCTTTTGCGTATCTGGGGAAAGTTGACAGATCATCAGTATTTTTTCTACAGCTGCACCCTTTTTCACATGAATGCAATTACACACTCACACATTTGCACATGGACTACTGGAATGCACACTACAGAACAATATGATGCCTATTCAGGATAATTGCTGTAAATGTTTCATTGTTGATATATCGTGTATTTACTACTGTTGAGAGTAGATGAGTGTTAAATGTTATGACACCTGATTTCCCCACAGGGATCAATAAAACCTTTATCTATCTACCTGAGGAGAAGTCCAGTAAAGTCTTCTGTTTTTGGCCACTGGGAGCTGCCCAGTGAAACCACATTCTTCTACTACTGTTGGTTCCACAGAGTTCTCCTCTCAGCCACTGTGTAGATCCACTGGATCAGGTTCAGGGTTAGTCTGGTCGTCTGGAGTCATCCTTGGTGTTGAGTGAGGAAAGAGTGTAATTATTATTTTCTTCCCTACAAACTTACAGCCTAGAGCAGGGAAAGGTTTCTAGATCGCTCCATTTCTAATCTAGCCTAAAGCCAGCTCATTAGCATTATGTAATCGTTGGCATTCCTCACTGGAATCGGCAACAACCTCAAACTGAAAGATATCCTGTTAGCTAGCTCATTAAGTTGTTAATTAATAATTGTCACTTTTAAAACCGGAGTGCCATTTTTTTTTTTTTTTAAACGTCCTCATTTTCTGTCCCATGTCCTCATTTTATTATATGACTTCAAAATGCTTCCTCACACATACAGTATTCTAATAGTAAACACACCAACCCAGAGCTATTTATATTGAGCAGAGCAGAGAAACTCAGGGTTACGGATGTAACCCCGGTTTCTTTAGAATTCGGAGTAACATACTCACTATGGGATATCACCGCCCCCTGGCGTTGATGCAGAGCTACATACCATAAACTCCCGGGCCATTCATTGGCTGAGAAGGGTATGTCACGTGTCCGGTAGACCGGAAGAGGTATAAAACCTCTTGCGTGACGTGGCTCATCCTCTTTAACACGCTTCCTGCATGCAGATGCACACAAACAGGGGTGTTAGGTGAGTATGTTACTCCGAATTCTAAAGAAACCGGGGTTACATCCGTAACCCTGAGTTTCTTGTCAATTCTCCGTAACATACTCACTATGGGATGCATAAACCCCCCTGGGCTTATAGCCATACCGAATCTCAGGTCCGCACGCCCCCTAGCCATAAGGCCCCGTCCCCCTGGACGTGACCTTCGGCCTCACGGGCGCCCCAGCCCTCCGGGCCGGGGTGCGGTATATAATTGAAAGAAAAGGACCCTGACAGACCAAGTCTGCCTATTCATCTAATGAACAGACACAAGTCTGACCCATAAGTGAAAACAAGGAAACAGGGCCTCCTCCCCTGGAAACCTACCAACGGTGGTTCCGAGGGGACTCAAGAGAAGGAAGGTAGAGAAGGGAACAAAGGCGGGTTACACAAAAGACCTGCCTAACCTCCCCTACCCTAACTAGAGACAGCCGCTATGCCCAGTACAGCGTGCGCCACTGACGCCGCTGCCACATCCAGGCTGTAGAAAACCGCAAAAGTCGATGGAGACGACCAGTTTGCGGCCGCGCACACCTCCTGGACCGACATTTCCCTGGAGAGGGCCCAGGAAGTAGCCACGCCTCTAGTAGAGTGAGCCTTCAGTCCTTCTGGAACTGGAGCGCCACTACTGACGTAGGCCAGCCTAAATGGCATCCACACTCCATCTAGAAAGCGTCGCCTTAGTCACTGCCTTCCTCCGACCATCTGGGCCGAAGGAGACAAAAAGTTGCGACGACGACCGGCCGACCGCCGTCCTCTGGCAGTAGAGCTTCAACGCCCTCACTGGGCAGAGACAGTGCAGCCGCCTATCCTCTGCCGAAGCGAAAGGAGGCGGATGAAAAACTATCAGCTCAACCGGTGTCTGGGTCACCATTCCGTTCTTGGGAACAAACGCCATGTTGGGCTTAACCAAACCCTGCTGTCGCCTCCCAAGAACCTCATGCACTCCGAACTTACTGAGAGCGCATGTATGTCGCTGACCCGTGTAGCTGTAGTGAAAACAACCACAAGAACCGTTTCGAGACTAACGATCTCCAGATCCATAGAGTGAAAAGGCTCGAACGGTGGGAGGCAAAGCGCCCCCAGCACCACCGCCAGGTCCCAGGCCGGGAACAGAGGCCTAGAGACCGGCCTGGCCCGCCTGGCACCGTTCATAAAACTACGCACCAGCGGATGTCGGCCAACCGTCATGTCATCGAAACCCACGTGACAAGCGGAAATGGCCGCCTGGTACACCCTAACCGTCGAGAAAACCAGACCTTGGTTCAATCTGTCCTGCAAGAACATGAGGATGCTGCGTACCGAGGCCCGGAAGGCCTCAACCGGCGGTGACTGACCCAGACACCATGACACGAACAGGTTCCACCTGTCGTCGTACGCAGACCCCGTGGAAAGGGCCCTCGCCCCCTGGATGGTAGCTACCACCTCAGGGGGCAGGCCATAAGAAGTCAAGGTCTCCCCCTCACGGGCCAAGCCCACCGGTCTAGGTCCTGAGGTTGCTTGTGGAAAATTCCGACCCCTGCCTGCCGTAGCAGATCTCTGATCGGGGGGAGGGCCCAGGGCTCGTTGTAGAGGAGAGGATTATTCCTAACCTCCATGCGCCCCACGCCAGTGCCACCAGTGGCACTGACAGTCCGTGGAGTCTGACAAGTTGAGAGGACCAACTCCCGTGACGGGAATGCATAAAGCAGTTCAGTCGGCCAACCTGGCCCAGATCTGGCTTGTTATCTCCGGAGGAGAGGCCAATCTGCGTACCAAAAAACGCCCCTGGACAACAGAGTCGCTCCACTGTTCAGGAGGCCCGGTACCTGTGAGGCTCTGGTTGACGTAAGGCGCGCGTCGCACCACAGCGTCAGATCGCCAGCTAGCCTGTCCAACACTGGAGAGGCCAGGCCTCCCTGCTTTTTGGCATAGCACACGGTCGTGGTGTTGTCGGTTCCGATCAGGACATGACAACCTCAGGTGGACGGGGCTCCAAGAGCCCACATCCACCTCCGGGGAAAAAAGGTCACACGTGGGGCTTGTCCAAACGAAACAGGTGTAAGGCCGAAGTCATGAGACCCGTCGCCTGCACGCATAGCCTGTATGTGACTTGTCGCCTCACGCGAGAAGACCCTAGGCCGAAACGCTGTCTATCCCGCCCGGGACAGACGCGCCGTGAGCCTGGTCTAGCCCAGCGAGATCCCCTATGAAGGTGGTCTGCTGAGACGGGACCAAGACGCTCGACGGACGGTGACGGTGAAAAACCCCTCGACGTCAAGTGGGGAAACGGCCACGTCTGTGTGCCGCGCCACCTCCTGACTGTGGTGGATAGAAAGGAACGTGGAAATAAGCATTGAAAACAATGCTGGTCCACCCATCTCCTTAACGCACCGTCCGCAGAGAGGGTCATACACCAGTACAACCACAGTGTGTTGTTGTTGATCAGGGGAGCTGACCAGTACAACCACAGTGTGTCACTGCTGTACTGAAAAAACCCCTACACACAGTGTACCACTGAAGTACCGGGATAGTAAAACAGTTCCGGACTGCAAACTCTCCAACAAGCTGCCTCAGCAAGCGAGTCAGGAGGGGCTCTGATGTCACCCAGTGCGGACAACGCACACGTTTCCAACTGGACCGGTGATGTCGCCACGTGATCCAGCGGACCCGCACATGCGGGACCGTTAGAGACCGTGGAAGGGTAGCGGTGGAAGGTGGCCACCGTGGTGTTGCTTTAGCGGGGCTGGCTATGCGCTGCACCAAAAAACCACACTGCAATGTGCGGTTGTTAGTGAGGCCAGTTAGCCGCCAATCGAAGCAACAGTAGCCTGACTGGAGGTTCTGCAAACCTAGCAGCTAACAAGCTAGTCAAGGCTAAATCACCATGGGCCAAGAAACGTTGAGATCCGTTTCCAAGGGAACCGTTTTTTTGTGTGTGCGTTGCCATGGGGACCAAAGACGCTACTACTGGTGCTAGCAGCGCTAACCCTGTGTGCGTTGCCATGGGGACCAGCGACGCTGCCACTGCCGCCAGCGGTGCTAACCCTGAGGTGACCGCTCGAGGCAGTAGAGGTACTAACGGTCCGTTAGGACCCGGCGGGGTCACGTGACCGGTCACGGGGACCTTGCCTGACGTCAGCATCCGGTTTGTCCGCCAGCGCAGCCTGTCTGTTTCCATGGAAACCAACGGCGCTGTCACTCTGACAAACGGGGCCGTCCGAAGCAAGCCTACCTTGGCCGTCGCCCTCTCGTCTGAGCCCAAAGGCTCCGGACGGAGCGTCGACAAAGTCGTCCTCCCCTTAGGGAGTGCTTTGTCGCTCGTTAGTGGCGAACGAGGCCTGTAGTCCGTGAGGCGGTACGGCAAAGGGGGCATCTGTCCCTCCAAAATGGCGGAGACAGAGGTCCGCTCTTTGACCCAAGTATTTATTGAGACCCTTCAGATTCAGAATGGGTCGTACCCCCCCCCCCCCTTCTTTTCCACCAGAAAATATTACGAATAGAAAACCAGTTGGTTCCGATTCATAGATAGTTCTCTGACTATGTTACTCTGAGTTCTAAGGAAACCGGGGTTACAACGTAACCTCGCGTTTCTTGACAAATCCTTCGTAACATACTCACTATGGAGAGAGAGTGAACCCCCTCTCTCAGAGACATGGTTGCCTTACCCTCTGCATGAGAGGAACAACACCGTGTCCGACATAGGAGATTATATGCATAAGAGCACGTGGAAAACACACCAGTACAACCACAATGTGTTGTTGCGGATCAGGGGAGTTGATCAGTACAATCACAGTGTGTCACTGCTGTACTGAAAAACCCTGTACACACACAGTGTAACGCTGATGTACTGGGATAGTAAACAGAAGTATCGGAAGTAATTCTTTAATAGCGCCCAAGCTCAAGAGGAAGGAGACTTCCTCCCTCAGAGTATTGGCTGCTGGACCCCTTGCACGGGAAAACAATACTTTTTCTGTCACGGGGGGATTTGTGGAGAAATGCAGCCTGAAACCCCTTAGTATTGTGAGCAATACCTAAGCATTCGGCTTGCAAACCGTCCATTGCTTCACACACCGAGCGAGTGGCTTGGACGGTGACGTCATCGGCCGCTCGGAGAGTGGGAGCGTCGCCATGGGGACCGTTGCCATGGGGACCAGTGACGCTGCCACTGCCGCCGGCGGTGCTAACCCCCGGGCCAACGGAGGACTCGGAGGAGTCACGAGACTGGCCACGGGGAAAGACCCCGGCGTCAGAATTAAGCCCAAAGATATATACAGTGAAAACTATATATATATCAATGATTAATCCTACCTTGGCCGTCGCCAGAGTGTAGAAGAGAGAGTAACGTCACGCTTCGATCTCGCCGCAAAGCGGGCCTCTATGGGCTATAGTTCCAACATTGGAACTATCTCATTGACGTAGACAGAGCACTTCCGCATTCCATTCTCACAATGGGATCGACGCTACTGTCATTACTCTCTTCCTAACTTACTCTGGCCGCCGCCATCTTGTCGACAAAGTCGTCCTCCCTAGGAGGTGCTTTGTCGCCCTCCAGCGGCGAACGTGAGGCGGTACGGCCAAGGGGTCATGTCTGACCGAAGTACTTCCGGTTCACAGTGGTGCGTGGGCACTTCCTGTGGGACGGAAGCCTGTGAGGCGACAAAACCTTCCTCCCCGTAGGGGATGCTTTGTCGCTCGTTAAAGGCGAACGTGGCCTGCAAATCATGAGGCGGTACGGCCAAGGGGTCATGTCTGACCGAAGTACTTCCGGTTCACAGTGGTGCGTGGGCACTTCCTGTGGGACGGAAGCCTGTGAGCGACAAAACCTTCCTCCCCGTAGGGGATGCTTTGTCGCTCGTTAAAGGCGAACGTGGCCTGCAAAACATGAGGCGGTACGGCCAAGGGGTCATGTCTGACCGAAGTACTTCCGGTTCACAGTGGTGCGTGAGCACTTCCTGTGGGACGGAAGGCAAAAACCGGCGTGACCCCATTCCACTGGCGCATTTGCGCCCTCTGGCGGACAGGGGTGATGTGGGTTTTTATATTACCTTCATATGATCCAACAATGTCTAGAACATCGGAACTCGGGTGTTGTAGACAGTGTGGGCTTATGTAATTGAGAACGTTGATACATTACATGCACGGATATCATCCCATCAATGTCTGGGATACCGGAGTTCGGGCATCACAGACATTGTGGACTTATACACAGAGAGCATTGGAGCAGAGAAGCCCGCTGCTCTTTCATATGTTATCCAACAATGTCTAGAACACCGGGACTCGGGTGTTCTAGACAGTGTGGGCTTATGTAATTGAGAACGTTGATACATTTACATTACATGCACAGATATTATCCCATCAATGTCTGGGATACCGGAGTTCGGGCATCACAGACATTATGGGCTTATATACAGAGAGCATTGGAGCAGAGAAGCCCGCGGTAGGGGACTCCACTGCTCCGCTGCACTCAAGCCACGTGAAAGAACGAGATCGTTTGTAACATGTAACACATTTATTTCTTTGGCAGAAAAAAAATTGTACTTTAAACACACATTCGTTTTCATTAAACATGGCCTTCTGGCAGTCGAGGGGCCGTCCATCTTGTCCATCGAGTAAGGTCTTCAGAAGCCCCCGAGGTTTGCTCGATACACAGAGTGAGAAGGCTAACAAGCTGGTGTTATCCTAGCGAGGCAAGCTAGGCTAGGACAACGCTGTTAATAACCTGTTGCATGGGTGTTAAGCCAACAAAACACTGCCTGACTAAGGCGACGTTAACCTAGCGAAGCAGCTAACGTAGCTAGTCTGAGCTAACTCACTCACGAGCTTCTGCCTCGTTCTCCCCTCGCCTATGCCGCCGTCGCCCCTTCGTTGTCTCCTGGCGACGCACCGCTGGCCCGGTACGCTTGCTGTGGCAGCGGAGTAGACGGCTGGGAAGAGGGGGAGGAAGTGCCGCTAGGTAGTTGCACCTGGGTGGTTCTCCCAGACACGGTGCTAGCGGCTGCTGCAGTGCTGCGTAGCACGGCTTGTGTAGCAGCCTGGAGGTGCTGCGAGCGGGGGCTAACGCCGCTCGCAGCCGGGACTGCCGGAGGGCCCATTGTGGACTGTGAGCGCACGTGGTGGGCCCCACCACCCACGTTCCCTGGGCCGTGTTGCTGGATCCGCGACGACCGGGGACGAGACGTCGCTGCCTCCCGCAGCCAGGGCGCTGCCCTGGCTAAGCGGCTATCGAGGTGCAGCGTGGAGAACAGCGCAGTCCTCGCAGCGTCCCGGTGCATCTTGGAAATGCCCCGGCCCCGTAGAGACCGAGGCACGAGATGCAGAAACCACGAGGGTCATCCCCGGCGATCATCAAGCGGCAGAGCAGCAATACGCAGGGACGTGGAACCTCCATCTCGAGCTAACCTGTTAGCTTTCAACCGCAAGGCTAAGAGCGCGGAAAACTCAAAGGAGGAAAACTTGCTTTAGCAGTAAAAGAAAGAAAGAGAAGATAGCCGCGGGAGCGGAAATAATAAAACCTTTTTTTTTTTAACACATTGGGTGCCAGAGGTTTATTAAAATATTATACGTTGAGTGCCAGCATTTCTTCCATCCACTTGCGTTATACATTTCGTGCTGTGAGAAGCCCCGACGCGGAAATGCATGTAAACAAAGCGTGCGTGCGAGACGGCGGAGGGTCCCGACTAACGCCTGGAACAATAATATTTCCAACGCATTGATAAAGAATTAATTTTATAATAAGATGTAAAAAGATGGTTTGGTACTAAGACCCCCAATACCCGTCCAGTCAACACCCAAAGAAATGATAGTCAGACACCTCCTGGTAAGTCAAAATTGATCAGTCTGTATTGTCCGAGCGTGTACACAGAGACAGTACAAGTTACAGACAAGAATAATAATCACACTGAAGTTTTAACAACAGACAATGTTATTTATACAGAGTTGGACATCCATGGCATCAGATATAGGTGTATTCTTCTGATTGGTTGTAAGACCCTCATACGTAGAAGGAAGTCATCAGATGGACAAGGCGTCTGGCTGTCTGAATAATAAGTTGTTGTTCATCTTAGGGTATCCTTGTATACATCTTATGGTTCCATAAACAAGTTATCCCTTCGATATTATAGGACATGTGGCAGGTTTATCTGTGACAGGGTGACAGCTGACAGAGTAAATTAGTGACGATGTCAGGTCATACAGAGATATAGGTCATGTATAGAGATACAGGTCATTAGGACATTAGATCACACCATTTGACATTAAAGCGCAAAGCGTTGACAAGACATGTTTTAACTGATTGGGAACATTCTGGAGATAGCCACTTACGGCAGCTGCAGCTACATGGCCTTGGTTGGCAGACAGAGAGACTGAGAGTACAGAGTACTGAGTACTTTTAACATGACAGTATTACAGGCCCATTATGAGACCATAATTAATAGGACATTTTAACCAGGTTAAGGACCCTAGACACATTATGATAATTCAGATAAGAGACCAAAATGACTCTATCAATCCTACATCTTATCATGATTTGGATAGGGTCAAAGGTCAAGCTGATTGTACCTTGTGACATTATTCAAAACCAAATCACAGACAGGCAAAGATTTAAATGACTTAAGGCCAAAAATAAATGCTTAGTTAGATAACATACACATTTATACTTCTTCAAAAGGACTGTATAATTTATTTATTCAAATAGGAAGCAAAACAGGGCTATAGTTCATGAATTCCCAAGACACTCCACACGTTTCCACAAGTTTTCCCTTTGCAACTTTGCAAATAACTTTATTATAATTCAAAAAAAATCTCAGCTAATGTCACCGTCCCAAGCAAATCTTTTCAACATGTTTGGTTTAACTAAGACAGACAATTTTAGCACAGTTTAATGGCATGGCAGCAGAGAGATTGTAGGGAGGGACAACTCACCAGTCTGTAAGTTTTCATATTGAAATCTGACAAGAGACCTACGTCTCGGGTCATTGATTGTTTCTGTACACGTTCAGAAATAGAAAAGTTACCTTCCTCCTTGTGGAGCTGCAGTCCTTGTGCTCTTATCAAGATACAAGTATTTAAAATGGAACGGGACACTTCTGTACTATGTAAATTTGTACATCACTTTACACTTTATTTTGGGAAAAAACTTACGTGATATCATCTTAAAACTCAAGAAATACTTCCTGATTGCATGTAGGCATGTGGCATCAAACATCTGTCTATCCAAGACATAAGTTGAAATCTTATAGTTGTCCAGGAATTGGATTTATGGGGTGGTTTACATTCTCGTTCTAAAATGAAACAAACACAAAATGAAAATGAAACACAAAACACAGCATTTAAACATTAAATCATATCATATTTAAATCAAATATTCATCAAACTCCCCTCTATTTGACACCCATATATCTATAATATAGTGTGTGTCAGATGATTTGTTGTTGAGAAAGGGGATGAAAAAAAAAATAATAATAATAATAATAAAAAAAATTAAAATTAATTTTTCCCTTTTTAAAAATGTTTTTAAAAAGTTATTATTAAAACTTTTAAAAGTAAAATATAACAATGAAAAATAAGGAATAAACATCTTTGTTCTGAAGAGTATATTGAAATGAGATCAGTACAGAAAAATAGCTTCTGAAAATTAGCAAATCTACAAGCTTACAAAAAAATCTTAAGTTAAAATGATAAAATATTTTCAAAACTTTTAAAATAAATCAAAATGACTTGATAATAAACTTAATATTATAGTTAATGTTCACCAATATTGATATAGAACAAATTGAATCTTATTAGGGTAAATTTAACGGATCTATGTTTTAAATGGAATTCAATAGTGACTCTACAGGGTTAGGTTGCCATGGAACCGTGTCTAACATACCACTAACACTTCCTGCTGAAGGAATTATGGGAAATGGAGTCTCATACCAGAAGGAATTATGGGAAATTGAGTTTTAAGAGGTCATTTTGGAATGAGTTGCCATAGCAACGTGGCTGTTACAGACCCTAACGGAAACGGAAATCTCCACAAGGGATTTTGGATATTGGAGTTTGCTTAACAGTTAAAGTTACTAAATTAGATGAACAAACTCATTCATATGCTGATGGTGCTGACATTATGGCAAAAATAAAGGAAAACATATTAATAATGGGCTGACAGTAATAAAACTGATATTATATATATAGAGATAGATAGATATTGCTATAAGGGAGTTACTGTAATTGGAAGGAATGGGTTAAAGTTATATTGAGCCCAATGGCCCTCACAAAGTCAGAATGTTCTCATAACAATTCGGTCACAGACTTTTCTGAGACAGCAAACTGGTGAAAAATAAAATAAAATGAAATCCTTTGCATTCTACATTCTGTCTGATCACTTTCTTTACTTTCCCTACTCGACATAACTGACTTTCTTTACCTTCACTACGACATAACTGACTTTCTTTACCTTCTTTCACACTTCTCTTTACTTTCGACATAACTCACTTTCTGTACTTTCTTTCACACTTCTGTGAGCAATTATTAACCATAGCCTACTTTGTTATGAGAACAGCTGAACAAGAGAATGTAAACAGATAAGAAACTGGAGAAATGAGAGGCTATATTAGGGAGTGAGAGAACCTATGATGAATTTGATTATCTAATATACTTAGTAGTGGGTAAATTGACAATGAGTATTTTAGTGTACTCTGGGAATCTAACGAAATATCTTCCTTTTTAAGTAAATGGATATGAATTATTATTATAAACTGAGCAAATTGTACCAGGATTCATATTAATGTGTAAATCGTATTTTTTTTTTTTCCTTTTTGGAGTTTCAGAAGGAGCACAGGAGGCGTAAGATGTTAAAATGCACCTTACCTCTCATTGTGATCCCCCCCTGAAATCCACTGACCTCTGATCCCGTACGGTCTTGGGTCACAAAAAAATCAGTAATTTGGATCTGAATGGATCTCGGCTGCCTTCTTTCGGGGTATCAGTGATTCTGTGAGGCATAAAACAGACGTCGAGAAGGTTTTTACAACAAAATACTATAGGGTGGAATTTTAACATGAAGTCAAAAAATGATGGGTAGATCAAAATAAACAAAAGGGTGGGATTCCGTTTATGCCAGAAAAGATTTCCCCGTCGTCATAAACAGGACCCCCTTACCTACCAAAAAAAATAAGATCTCAGCTAACCTCTAACGTGAAAAAATATATTAAACAGATTTAACTTAAGATCAGCCCATCAGAAACTGAACTAATGAATGCCAAATAATCAAATGGAATTAATACGCTGGTGTGCTCTGGGTGTCGTGGAGATAGTGATTTGGCTTGATTCAGCGGTACACCCTTGGTTATCACTGGTGGGGCCACGCCTGGGAAGCCGTTCACGCCATGATGCCAAGTTTCTGGTGTAGACGGAAAGTGAGACATAGAATATAGAAAAATGAGAACAAGGCACATAAGGAGAGATTAATACTTGGGAAAATATATATATGGAATAGGTATCAGATTATTTCAAGATGGCCATTCATAAATATTTTGTTGACACATATGAACCTATAATTTGAATTTCATGAAGTGAGTGGGTGTAGAGGTTACTGGTTGAGTCACTGAAATTTACCCCAAAAGAACAAAAGCATCGAGTGTGTACTGGGTTAACTGACGTCCCCAATGGGCAAATATTCTACTGGCAGTCAGCGGGGTCCAGTGAATCTGATCTCCCTGAGTCTCGAACTCGGCTTCAGGGAGGGTGTGAAGATGGCGATAGTGGGAATATATGTGAAAATTAAGCAACCCTAATGCCTTCCTCTGATCTGGTGGCAGTGTGTTACTGAAATTTACCATGGGGATGTATATGGAGGCGTTTGGGAAAGTGGTCTGAGCTGCCCTGTACATTTCATCTAGCTGGGAACAAGTCCGCTGGGATTTTTCATTCCGATGGTTGATGCCTACAGATAAGACAAGAACAGTGGCGTGGTGGTCTACCGGTGTCCTTGCAAAAAGTTGAGAGAAATGCGGATATTTTGCCCCTGAATACGCCTGTATCTGTATGTTTGACCCTGGATGTGGCATGGGCATTCTTGCCAAGTTCGAGTCGCCGATAATTAGTATGGGGCGATTACGTTTAATTTTCCAGGACAGTTTGGGGTGGGATGTCCGTGTGTGCATTTTAAAGGGAAGTTCCTGGTTTAGGTTGTAACACCTTGCCTGGGTATGTCCATATTTTCCACAACTATAACACTGGACTCTCGTATAATCTCGCGGAGCCCGACCTTTACCTGCTGTAGAAGGTCCAGCAGTGTGTCCGGTGTTTGGAGGGTGTGTAATGTTAGCCTGATTCGTGTTGGAAACCTGTCTAGGTGGTGTAAGGGGGCGAACAGTAGGACCCTGTATGGCCATAACTGGCCGTTCTGGTTTTGCCATGCATGAAGTAAAGGTTGGTATTAGACTGCCCATGACGTGAAGTTAAAATTATAATAATAATAATAATAAAATACGCTCGGCTGTATTCTACTGTATGGAAACAGGGATGAAATTGAAGGTTTTAAATGGCTAGTTTCTGAAAAATACGCAAATCAGCAGGCTGTGTTATAATCCTAGGAGATAAGGAATAGAGATTATACCAACTGTCCCGTGCTGGTGTAATGCTGTTTTTAGGGCTGATTTGAGGAGATGGCGTAGCTGGTTTAGGTTGTCTGAAACAAAGGAACACAGAGAAGTCGAAGGAACACAGGAGATCTCAATTAATTGAATGGTGTATCTGGACTATATTTATATTATAATACTATATAATAATTCCCCTCTTGATTGGCACACACTGAAAGTTTCTGTGTGTGTCAATGTTGAAATGGTCTAAAAGATTCAAGTAACAGCGAGGCAGCTGTTTGCAAGGTCGAGGTGATAACGGGCCCGCAGCATGAAGGGTTGGGAGGGCTGGGTAGGGAGAGACAGAGAGAGAGAGAGAGACAACTTTTATATGAGGGGAGATTATATTATGATACTATATAATAGTTTATATGGACAGAACCGTTGTAATGGCATGGATGTAACTCATAATTCAAGACAAACAAACAAACAAAATATGTACTGACCAAACAAGACAAACGAACAACACAATGTACTGAAGTTTCTGAAGCAAGGGTGACAGGGATGACAACCTGGCAATTGTCGTCTGGGTCGAACATGTTAGTAATGTTCGGTATGCAGCTGGCTGGTAATGTTTCGTATTAAGAGGGATGGTAAGGGTGATACTGACATAGAAAACACAGATCTGTATACATGGTATTACCTGTGGCGAGCAGGTAAATGTAGCCAGGATTGGAGAGTGACACTGGAACACTCTCCTCTTATGGGTTGATATGAGACCCGTTGTGTAACATTAACCCACATGTAGCAAATAGGCAGTGTGAAAGGGTGGCTATATCTGACTGGGTTAATCTTAGGTCAAATATCAGTATGGAATCAGAAAATCAGTACATTACGACAACAAGATCAACAAAACAAACAGCACATATAAACTACAAGACAAACAAGATATAACAAGTACTATAATAGTCTCCTGTGTGAGCAATACAGAACTGTCACATACCCAAAGTGTCTGGCTGCAGGGTGGTTGATAAGAACCGTCTCAGCACGCGGAGATGAGCAGATCAGCTCTCTGGAGTGTTGACTGAATGCAGGAAGTGAGGTCCAAAAAAAGGAAGAGGGTAAAAAAACGGAATCTGAATTCGCCGCTGAATCGTCACCCAGAAGGAATTCAAAATAAAGACATTTTTAAAGCTGATTCTAAACAGACCGGTCGAGAGAAAATTATAATAATTATAATCTCGAATGGCTATCTAACCGTTTTCGAAGGACCAATTGATAAAGCTTGATTTTATAATAAGATGTAAAAAGATGGTTTGGTACTAAGACCCCCAATACCCGTCCAGTCAACACCCAAAGAAATGATAGTCAGACACCTCCTGGTAAGTCAAAATTGATCAGTCTGTATTGTCCGAGCGTGTACACAGAGACAGTACAAGTTACAGACAAGAATAATAATCACACTGAAGTTTTAACAACAGACAATGTTATTTATACAGAGTTGGACATCCATGGCATCAGATATAGGTGTATTCTTCTGATTGGTTGTAAGACCCTCATACGTAGAAGGAAGTCATCAGATGGACAAGGCGTCTGGCTGTCTGAATAATAAGTTGTTGTTCATCTTAGGGTATCCTTGTATACATCTTATGGTTCCATAAACAAGTTATCCCTTCGATATTATAGGACATGTGGCAGGTTTATCTGTGACAGGGTGACAGCTGACAGAGTAAATTAGTGACGATGTCAGGTCATACAGAGATATAGGTCATGTATAGAGATACAGGTCATTAGGACATTAGATCACACCATTTGACATTAAAGCGCAAAGCGTTGACAAGACATGTTTTAACTGATTGGGAACATTCTGGAGATAGCCACTTACGGCAGCTGCAGCTACATGGCCTTGGTTGGCAGACAGAGAGACTGAGAGTACAGAGTACTGAGTACTTTTAACATGACAGTATTACAGGCCCATTATGAGACCATAATTAATAGGACATTTTAACCAGGTTAAGGACCCTAGACACATTATGATAATTCAGATAAGAGACCAAAATGACTCTATCACCTGGAACAATAATATTTCCAACGCGACCCTCCATTGCAGCGTGATCGCCGATCGAAAACGGCTCGTTTCCACCACATTAAAAAGAAATGGAGATATTAAGCTTTTAATCAAGGAGATAACATTGAAAACGCCGACCGGAAGGATTTTTGACATGGAGCCACATCCAGCCTCTTCTTCTCAGAAACTGCTTGGGTGATGTCAAAGTTTCGTTTTAGCGCCCCACGTGGCCCACATGTATAAAAATAGAATTGGGTCAAAAACGGTCCGGACCGTTTTCGGCACTTCTCGTTTGGACCCTCAAAAACGGTCCGGACCGTTTTTGGCATTCAATGTGTTAATAGGAGGAAAACCCGTTGGTTAGTACAAGTACCACCGAGTGGGCTAAAGCTGGTTTCTGTCCTGATCAAAGTTACGTTTGTTATTATTAAGGTATGTCTTGAGCTGTTGCATCTGCCATGCAGAGAAGCGAAAGAGGATGAGCCACGTCACGCAAGAGGTTTTATACCTCTTCCGGTCTACCGGACACGTGACATACCCTTCTCAGCCAATGAATGGCCCGGGAGTTTATGGTATGTAGCTCTGCATCAACGCCAGGGGGCGGTGATATCCCATAGTGAGTATGTTACGGAGAATTGACAAGAAACCTGAGATCACTGTTGACTTGTTGTTATTAGTCAGTCCAAGAACCAGCTGTCTCAGGTCACCTTAATGTGCAGAGATGGAAAGTCTCTACTGTCTACTCTACTCTATATAGGCTTCTCTGTGGTTCTGGGACTTTTTAGTTGATTTCCTTTCAAAGTAGCATTATGTATTCAATGTGTGGATATCGTGTATGCATCTTCTTTTGTAGTTTGTTGATCTTTGTAGTATAGTCACGTGCCTCTTCCTCAATTTTGATTGGTCGGTCAAAAAACATTGATGAGTGGTGCTCTTCTCCCGGCTATTTTCTACTCAATGCGACCAGAGCACACCGCCAAAAATCTCTGGCCGCAAACACAAGGCTCGGCACTGGGAAGAAGAGTTTTCCTCGTGTGTAGTCCCTATAGAAATGCATGGCAAAAATGAGTTGGCAGCTAAAAAAAAAATAATCAGTGGACATAGCCCCTTAGTCTGTTTTAATTGGGATACACACTTTCCCTCTCAACTGTCTGTCTAAATAAAGGCAAAAATACTAAGGGGGTAGACTGCCCACTCTCCTTATAAAACAAGTATGTATTAAAGTGTCTCCTTAAGTTCCCCTGAGGGGACTGTAAGGCAGACATCTGGATGGATAGAAGAAAGGCCTGCCCAGCTGTTATGCCCTCTGGACACGCACACGCACACACACACACACACACACACACACACACACACACACACACACACACACACACACACACACACACACACACACACACACACACTTTACTAGATACTTGGTAGAGCTTACTTATTTCCATAGCACTCTAAATCCTCGACCACTTACCCTGTCGTTCATCGGCATCGCCTAACTAGTGCATTGTTGTGTTGTGTGCAGGTCAGTCCAGAGCCAACATGATCCCTCTCAAACAGCCACGGAACATCAAGGCCTCCGACGACACCTTGGCCTCTAACGACAACGACTACGACAACAACACGCCCCCGCCCCTCCTCCCCAAAGCCACGCCCCCTCCGCCCCTCCCCAAGAAGTCGTCCGCCCCTCCCCCCGGTCGCTCCAACACGGAACCCAACCTGCCGGGGCTGGGACTGGGCGCGGGGGGCAACAACAAGGACAACACCTGCCTGAGGGCGCGGGCCGAGGCCAAGCCCACTGGCACCAACCTCAGCGTGGCCAACCCCCTCTACGACCTGGACTCCACCTGGGAGACGGCCAGCCAGAGCTCCTCGCTCAGCTCCGAGCCCCCACACCACCTCCACCACCAGCACCAGCCCCACCCCAACCCCCGAGGACCTCACGGAGAGCAGGAGAACGGCGGTGACTCCCTGGAGAGGCCTGGAGGCACTGCCGTCGTGGCTCCCATCGCCGCCTCCGGCACCTCCATGTCCAACAACAAGAGCCGTCCGGCCAACAGCCTCTCGTCCCTGGTGTCTCCTCCGTCGTCTGGGGCGCCTCCTCCCGGAGGAGCTGGGAACACGGGCAGCAGGGAGAGGAGAGGCTACAGGAGCACAGAGTGTCTGACCTCCAGGGTTCGGACCACTGGGAGAGGAGCAGCAGCAGGAGGTGGAGGAGGTTCCAAACCCCACCGGCCCGTCCTCTACAGAGGCATGGAAAGCTGGGAAGAGGTATGATCATAATTAATAATGTGGTGGATTTTATAATATTGAATATTTTCAACTTTTTCTGTCATATGTTTCTCCGCCTTTTACAATTCTCAGTATAATGTTCAATTTTACAACAGTTCTGGTCACGTAATTTGCTTTGGACGAGAGGCATTCCATGAGTTTGATGAGCACAACAGCACTGGTACTTTTTACTGCAACAATTTGCTCCGTTAGCCAGCAAGCGTTATGTGTTGCTTAGCAACTGAAGGAAGCCACTAAAGAAACAATATTATTTTGGCTGAGCCGAGTTAATGAACATAAACTGTTGTCTCCCATTACTTCATTAACTTTATAGGAGGACTGTTAAAACAAAATATTACACTTGTGGTTGTGCTGTTACTGTGCAGTATATTAGCCTGGCCTGTGGCCTCGTGCCTACAACCGAATAACAGCCATGCTAATATACAGTGGGACAGCACTCCCTCTTTATTATTATTATTATAACCTTTATTTAACCAGTTAAAACGTTGACACGTAGGTCTCTTTTACAAGAAAGAACTGGCCAAGAAGCGGTTCTGTCACACAGTTACAGCAATGCAAACATGGATGGACAGAACAACAGACTACTGACAATGCTCACTAAGATAAAATAAATAAAATCAGAGAAATTGGTCTTAGACCTCTCATGTGATAATGCTTGTGTACAGTATATGCACAGGACTGTATTTGTATTTACAGTTTAAATGTGGACTTTTGGACATCCCAGTTGATATTGACAAACATCAGATGTCTCATCACAGTGATTATAGCGAACCCCATATAATGTCCGTCATCTGTCTAGATGAGTTTTTAGACTCAAGAAGGTCTTTGATCGAATGGTTATCTTTATTGAGTAAGTGAAGACAGTGTAGGTGTTTCTTATTCTTTGATCTGTACGTGTATACTCTACTAACGCACCTGTCAAAAATATTCTATTCAGGTTGCAAGAGACTTTTTATTACTTGCAAATGCAAATATACAATAGAAACATGCATCAAACCATAATCCGTCACATACCTTGGCCTGAGCTAAATACAGTATATTGTGTACACACAATGTACTGTACAGAATAGGTACTGTTCACTGTTCTATCGACCTAATTAATTCAGTTTAGGTATACATTACAAAACTGTATTGATCCATGGCAAATGGTCCCATATTTATTCAGAACTCTTTGGAAAGCCCATGGACCTATTTTGGAAACATATGACGTGTTCAGTGGTGGAAAGTAACTGAGTACATTTACTCAAGTACTGTACTATAAGTACAATTTTGAGGTATTTTTATTTTACTGGCGTATTTTCAATACTTTTACTTATACTCTACTACAATGATTTGAAAACTTTAATTACTAGTTACTTTGTAGATTTTGATTATCATTACAAAATATACATTAACAACTTCAGCCCTATATACATTTTGGCCATTTGAAAATAGCGATGCGACGCATTGTGAGCTTGTAGTTCGGCTATTTTCAAAAGATTCTTATACATTTTATACATGAAACTTGTGAAATGGGACATTCTGCATAATGAGTACTTTTATTTTTGTTACTTTAAGTAAATTTTAATACCAATACTTTTGTACTTTTTCTTAAGTAAATTTTTAATACAGGACTTTTACTTGTAACAGAGTATTTCTACATTGCAGTATTGATACTTTTACTTAAGTAAAACATTTTAGTCCTTTTTCCACCACTGGACGTGTTATGTATTACTGTAATCAGCGTATGTGTTGCTCTCTGTCCAGGTTGTTGGGAGAATCCGGGGTCTTCACACGGACACTCTGAGGAAGTTGGCAGCCAAGTGTGAGGACAGGTTCATGGCGGGACAGAAGGATCACCTGCGCTTTGGGACGGACAGCTGGTCTCACTTCAGACTGACCACAGGGAAGCCCTGCTGTGAGGCTGGAGATGCCGTTTACTACACAGCCTCCTATGCCAAGGACCCTCTGGTCAACTACGCCATAAAGGTGAGACTTAGAATAATGCCGTTATTGCCTTAAAGCGGCAATCTGTAAGACCTGGGATTAGAACCCAGGTCTCCCGCATGAGGGACGCAATTTCTACTGACAATTCTATGACGGAATGCTCGCTTGGGGCAGGAGAGATGTTGTACTTTGAGCAATACCTCTTGTACCTCTAGTAGTGTTCCTACCCAAACAGAGGCTGTTATGTCTCAATAAAAGAGCAGGGAGATCACCTCCAACCATCAAAGTTGTAGTAGTTATATTGCGTTAATATACTCTACCATACAGATGTTCTGAATTGAAGCCTTAAAAATACTATTTCCCTTTAAATTCTAAAATACTAATTTGTCTTGTTGCTGTCTGGCATAAACCAGCTAACTCCATTTTTCAGCTTTTTATTTTATTTTAATAAACCATTGCTATTGAACACCCTTTAAGTCTGTGTGTTGGTTAAAAAAATATTGAACCAATGAAAAGTATTAAAAAGCGATTCCGACCAAACCAGATAACTCCATTGGATCCTTAAACTGTGCTAAACCAGCTAGCTCCACCAAAGGGAGGTGGAGTTAGCTGTTTTTTCTAACTCCAGGCTCCACACCCTTTTGACCCCCAACCTCACTGTGAGCTTTGAGGTCCATTCAGCTGTTCTTATCAATGATGGACAAAACCTCCTTTTGTTTTGTTTTTTCCTGAAAATTGTACATTTTGGATTTAGCTGGTTTCTGCCCGACAGCAGAGATAGATTTAGATATAGTAATGACCTCACAGCTAGAGATTTTGGAATTCAGTTCAACGTGGTAGTTTGTACATACACTACTGCCATACGGTATGTACCTCTGTTATATTATCTACTTGTCTACTGGACAGGAACATAAGAGTAAAACAAATGTTTTTTTTATTGTTCCTCATGCCATTATAGCAGCATCAATAATACACAGTAACAATAAAATAAACCAAAAAGAAAGAATCAAGGACAGCTTGTCCTAGTGCTTAAGGTGCTGCGTGCACGGATCTTACTCCTAGCAAGGTTATAAACATCTATCTATTGCAAATATGGGGGGTGTATGAAAAAGCTGTGAGCTGTGGCAGTGCCCTCTGCATTGTTCAACACATAGGCTGCCTCTGACCCCAGACAGGCAGTGCACGTAAAAACTGTCGTTTCCTTACAAGGAAATCATCACATAATAAATAAATATATCGAGGACAGACGTTAAAGGCCAATGAATGAAATAAAAATAAATAAATAATAATAATATATATATATATATATATATATATATATATATATATATATATATATATATATATATATATATATATATATATATATATATATATATACCGGTGTGTGTATATATATATATATACCGGTGTATATATATAAAAAGTGCAGTAACAAACTCAAAAGGCAGTTTCACACAAACTCGAGTAAACCTACCTTCTGCAGGCAGGTCAATAAACACACTACGTATCATTAAATATACATCTGTATTTCTATCTCCTTCTCCCCTGCGTACCCGAAGGCTTTGACCTCTTCATGTGGACCTCAAAATATAGCTATGATATGCGACTTCTTCTACAGCACCTGGAGGGTCAAATGCACACACATTGAGCGCATCCCTGTTTGTCAACATGGATCTATCTGTCAACATCTATTAGATGTTGACCAAAAAAACCTCATGCCTCCGTCTGACAACCTGGCCTTTTCCTCTCTCATTTCCTCTGTCTCAGCTGTACACTGGAAGAGGGAGTTAGAGTCAAAGAGAGACACAAACATAGAGACAATCAGGGAGATGGAGACAATGCGAGAGAAACAGAGAAAGGGTGAAATATAGCAAGACAGAGATAGACAGTCAGCGAGACAGACCGACATGCAGACAAACAGAGAGAAGAGTCAAAGAGTGAGACAGTCAGATATGGTCAAAGATGGAGAAACAGTCAAAGAAATAAAGTAAAAAAGACAGCTAGTCAAAGAGAGAGAGAGTCAGAGAATGACAGTTAGAGAGATGACAGTCAAAGAAAGAGACAGACAGACAGATAGATATTCAAAGAGAAAGAGACACAGAAAGGAACGGAGGTAGGGAGACACCCATAGCATGCATAATGCATAATACTACCATAATACTTTTTTTCACTGGTTCCTTCTGGGATAATACTCAACTTTTATGGTCCATCATATCATTTCTCCTCTCCCCTCTTTTCCTCTCTCTCTGCCTTTGTGTTCAGAGATGCTATTTATGTTATTTACAGATTAGTTAATAAAATAATATTTAGTATATAGCAGGGGTGTGCCGATATATCGTCCCGCGATATATCGCGATACGTTTTCGTGACGATATGTATCGTTTTGGGGGAAAAAAATATCGTTTTTTTTTTTTTTTTACAATAATAATAATCAGGCATGCAAACAGCCCCGAGGTGAAAAGGGTGACAACATGTTGTTTTTTTTCGGGTCAGGTGTCACACTATTGCCCTATTTGGATTCAAAACGGCTATTGTAGCTGAAAAGCTACAAGTTTGCGTCTGAATAATGCAAAAACAGAATTATTTGTTTGCATTTGCTTTTTTTTCCCCCCATATATTTTCATAATAAAAAAGTGCGTATCGTATGGTATCGAAATCGTATCAAAGTTAGTCTGCAGATTTACCTTCTGCAGGCAGGTCAATAAACACACTACGTATCATTAAATATACATCTGTATTTCTATCTCCTTCTCCCCTGCGTACCCGAAGGCTTTGACCTCTTCATGTGGACCTCAAAATATAGCTATGATATGCGACTTCTTCTACAGCACCTGGAGGGTCAAATGCACACACATTGAGCGCATCCCTGTTTGTCAACATGGATCTATCTGTCAACATCTATTAGATGTTGACCAAAAAAACCTCATGCCTCCGTCTGACAACCTGGCCTTTTCCTCTCTCATTTCCTCTGTCTCAGCTGTACACTGGAAGAGGGAGTTAGAGTCAAAGAGAGACACAAACATAGAGACAATCAGGGAGATGGAGACAATGCGAGAGAAACAGAGAAAGGGTGAAATATAGCAAGACAGAGATAGACAGTCAGCGAGACAGACCGACATGCAGACAAACAGAGAGAAGAGTCAAAGAGTGAGACAGTCAGATATGGTCAAAGATGGAGAAACAGTCAAAGAAATAAAGTAAAAAAGACAGCTAGTCAAAGAGAGAGAGAGTCAGAGAATGACAGTTAGAGAGATGACAGTCAAAGAAAGAGACAGACAGACAGATAGATATTCAAAGAGAAAGAGACACAGAAAGGAACGGAGGTAGGGAGACACCCATAGCATGCATAATGCATAATACTACCATAATACTTTTTTTCACTGGTTCCTTCTGGGATAATACTCAACTTTTATGGTCCATCATATCATTTCTCCTCTCCCCTCTTTTCCTCTCTCTCTGCCTTTGTGTTCAGAGATGCTATTTATGTTATTTACAGATTAGTTAATAAAATAATATTTAGTATATAGCAGGGGTGTGCCGATATATCGTCCCGCGATATATCGCGATACGTTTTCGTGACGATATGTATCGTTTTGGGGGGAAAAAATATCGTTTTTTTTTTTTTTTTACAATAATAATAATCAGGCATGCAAACAGCCCCGAGGTGAAAAGGGTGACAACATGTTGTTTTTTTTCGGGTCAGGTGTCACACTATTGCCCTATTTGGATTCAAAACGGCTATTGTAGCTGAAAAGCTACAAGTTTGCGTCTGAATAATGCAAAAACAGAATTATTTGTTTGCATTTGCTTTTTTTTCCCCCCATATATTTTCATAATAAAAAAGTGCGTATCGTATGGTATCGAAATCGTATCGAAGTTGTGAGCCAAATATCGTATCGTATCGTTTGGTGAAATTAGTGTATCGGCACACCCCTAGTATATAGTAAATAAAATAATAACCCATGTTATTTAGAGATGCCAGGTTTTCTACTTTCCTGGTTACCCTGTAAAGGGCTCTCCACACCAAGCACTAGAGCTATAAAAACTGTATATTGTTCGCCACTGTTGTCGTTATAGTTGTGGTGTGGACATTAAAACAATGTATTTATAGTCATAGTGCATTTTATGGACGGCCCATTACACATACTACGTACTCTAATTGCTCGACAACTCACTTTTTCGTTGCCAAAAGTCTCTCTGGATAAGTGTCTCCTCTATGCCTAGATTGTAATCGTCTCCTCTCCTCTCTTCCAGATCTGTCGTAGTAAAGTGAAGGCGACCCAGCAGCAGTTCTTCCACAGCCTGGCTGTGAGACAGAGTCTGTCTGTCCACTTCAACATCCAGCAGGACTGTGGACACTTCCTGGCTGACGTCCCTGCTCGCCTCCTCCCCTGGGAGGAAGAGGAGGGCGAGGAGGATGCAGGTGAAGAAGAAGAAGAAGAGGAGGAGGTCGATGAAGGGAATACGGAGAAGTTGGAAAGCACGGAGGAGAACACAACGTCTGACTTGGTGAACTCCAATGGTAAACCCGATGACCCCCGAGTGGGAGCGGGGAGCCATGCCGGCACCCCCGGGGGGCGCTTGAGCAGCCGCGTGGTGGTGATCACCCGAGAGGTGCCCTTCCAGACCGTGGCGGACTTCGTGCGCGAGGGCGTCGCGCGCCACACCCGAAACCCAGAGCTGTACGAGCGCCAGGTCTGCCTCCTCCTGCTGCAGCTGTGCTCGGGACTCGAACACATGAAGCCGTACCACGTCACCCACTGTGACCTGCGGCTGGAGAACCTGCTGCTGGTCCACTGCCATCTGGGGCAGCTCTGTAACAATGACCTGGCGGAGCCCAACAACAATGGCAACGGAGGAGCTGGCGCCTCGTCTACTGCTGGCGCTAGCGCCAACGCTGCGGCTAACTCCACCTGCCCCGCCCGCCTCATCATCAGCAACTTCTCCCAGGCCAAACAAAAGAGCCCCGCCTCGTCGTCGACGACGACGACGGCCTCCGACCGGGAGACGATGCGGGATCAGTCGCGACTGGCGCCCGAGCTCGTCACGGCGACGCAGTACCGCAAGTGCGACGAGTTCCAGACGGGGATCCTGATCTACGAGATGCTCCACCGGCCCAACCCCTTCGAGGAGACGCCCGAGCTAAAGGAGAGGGAGTACACGTGGGCCGACCTCCCTCCGCTCCCCGTGCGCTCGCTCTACTCCCAGGGTCTGCAGCAGCTGGCCAGCCTTCTGCTCACCGTCAACCCCTCCGAAAGGATCCGCATGGCCGAGGCTCGAGCCTGCCTGCAGTGCCTGCTCTGGGGGCCGAGAGAGGACCTGTTCCAGGCACTGGGTGGTGGCGGGGTCGGTGGTGGTGGCGGCGGTTCGGGTTCCGGCAGCGGCACCGGGGCACCCGTGTCGGAGTCCCAGCGCGAGACCACGCTCCAGAACTGGCTCGACCTCAAACGGACGCTGATGATGATCAAGTTTGCGGAGCGCTCGCTGGACGCGGGCGGCGGCGTGAGCCTGGAGGACTGGCTGTGTTGCCAGTACCTGGCGTTCACCACCACCGACGGCCTCAGCCGGGTGGTGCACATACTGCAGCAGACACAGTCCGCCGGCACCCAGGCGGCGGTGCAGAACGCGCCGAACCCCAACCCCTCCGCGGTGCACCTGGCGCAGCCTCAAACGCAAACCCATCTCACCCATCACACCTTCCATATGAAACAGACCCAGCCACTATGAGCTGACTCCGCCCTCTGGTACCGTCTGCAGTGCTTCTGGCACCCGACCCCACCTTCACCGCGTTCGCTACAACAACAGACCCACCCCCCCCTCCTCACCCTTTTGTCCTTCAGACGCTATGTGTGATGAAGGTTAACTATCCGTGCTAGAGGCTAACATGCCGTCCTGTTTGTGATGATAGTGAATTGATAGTGTACGCAGTTCTCACTCTCCTTCATCATCACTTCAGTCACTGCCTGCTGGGTGTTTTTATTCCAACGAGAGGGAAAGTCTCCGTCTTTGTGAGGGAGGAGAATAGGAGAGGCTTTAGTCGTCAAAACAACCAGAATGTACAATTGGCATAATGTCTCATTTTCAGTGGGTTCAAACAGTTAAGATTTCAACAAGTGACAGTGGTTAACGCTCCCTCCCACCCGCAGACTAATTAAAAGGTACTCTACTTTCACTTTTACCTTCCTCAGCACTTTCACCACAGATCCACTGAAACACACTGGCATCCAGCCTTCTGAACTCTGCAAGAACCACATTGGAATGCTTTGCGTCTCAAGCCTCTCAGATCTGTGTGTGTGTGTGTGTCGAGGGGGGGAAGGTGTGAGTGGTTCCTTGATTTGTTTCAGCCAAGCTATGTATGATAACATAAACCTGTGACTTCCAATATAACAGACTGGAGAGAGTGTTTTCACAGGATCTGATGACTTTTCTAGTGTCACAACCGAACGTGAAAGGATTTCTCATGTTTTGGCACGAGACAGAGAATGTTGTTCTGTTCTTGTTTTTTTAGATAATTATTTTAGGCTGTGCTTTTCTTTTTCTTTTTTACATAGGAGCGTGTAGAAAGTCAGGATGCCAAGGGTAGCGAGAGGGGGAACGACATTCATGTCATCGGCTGGAATTAACTGGGGACATTGTAGTTACGTGGTTGACACACTGTCCAGTCAACTACTGCCGTGCCCTGAGAGAAAGTTTCTCTATCAGTTGAAAGGAAAAAGTTCCTGTGTTCATTTGGGTGTAGTCCCAAGATTTATGCCCTAGTGATTCAGCCCATTCACATCTCTATAGCTGTATTGGGATTAGCTTTACATGTGTGCCACATTTCCAAAATAATTAATAAGCAATGTGGTTGGCCAGGGGGATTGGTTGGCTACCAACAAGACAACAAAGTTGACCTATTATGTATGCTCTCTTACAGCAACACCCTATTAATGCTGCTCATACATATACCTATACGCTGCCCAGTACGACCACAGTCTTCTACTGTTGGCCACTGTGACTAGTGAGAGTTTTACATTCACTTATATCCAACACAGCAACTGATATTGGTTCTCAGACGGAATAATGACAAGCTCATACATTGGACTTGTGAAGGTTAATGTGTGTAAGGGTTGGGACTAGGGTACTACACACTATAAAGCCTAAAAAGTTAGAAACAAATTTAAAAGGGAGAGAGTATAATAATCAACAACAATGGACAAGACTGTTACCTTCACACACTGTTACTAAACACAACATGGGTTGTCCTCTTCTAAATAAAAAGCTACCCTAGGCGATTATTAGGGATATATAGATGTCTGTAAGTGAGATATTTTTCTACCCAAAGAGATA
Organism: Gymnoscopelus braueri; assembly: GCF_963280865.1. Classification (NCBI taxonomy): domain Eukaryota; kingdom Metazoa; phylum Chordata; class Actinopteri; order Myctophiformes; family Myctophidae; genus Gymnoscopelus; species Gymnoscopelus braueri. The sequence goes on along the minus strand of NC_137610.1, from coordinate 43,392,778 downwards.
TGCAAAAGTTATTCGCCAAAGATCAGAGACTATAGAGAGAGCTGTTGGGAAGTCCACGAGTCATTTTAAGATTAGTTTATATACCAGAGATATTTAATTTACATTCATGTAGTTTCTTTCTGTAAAATGTCTATTGTCGTGGACTGTCCTATTCATTTGAAGTGTCCTTACACAGTGTAAACCGGTTGAATTTGCAGTTAGACTTACTACACAGCCCTACAGAGCCCAGCAGGGACTACCCGAGTACTGAATCTAAGAACAAATTGTATCACTTGTCAAAACGAAAGTATTGTTGATGTAGACGTGTATAGTATTTAGTGGCATTTACAGTATCTGTATACTTTTTCTTGATATAAAATCTCACACCAGTCATGGCTGACAAAGTGTAGGTGAATCCCTCTTTGAAAAGGTGCTGGTCTTGAAGTGTTAGAAGGGCCGCAGCTGTATAGACAATTGGTTCAAACAAATCTCTTTTTTCTTTTGGAACATGTGCAATGGATGATATATCCAATATGAGTTATTATTACCTGGAAGAGGTGACCGCATTTTTGGAAATGTCTGTGTTTTTGTTTTTAATCCAAAGTTTCAGTTTTCCTCTTCCATTTCCTGTTGTGGCACATAAACCGACGAAAATGTCTCACAAAGACACCGACTCCATTCTCATATGAACCTTTTTAAAGAACAAAGTCAGGTGGGACTCTCAGAACTAGACAGAGCCTTGGGATGGCGGTGAATAGGAGAACAAGTATGTTTCAGGGACTGCAAGATGTTTTCTCTTCTTTCTCTTTCTACGGTGTTGTTTGTGTTGTGTTGTTTTGCCATTTGAATGCTTCTGGGTTTTTTTTGGATGACTTTTGCACATAAATAAATATGAACAGTGAATCTCCCAGAGGGAGGTTTTTTAACTGCGTTGAAGGCGAGGGTTGTGGACGCAGAGAGAATCAGCACAATGTTTCCTCGCACTACAGCGATGGAACTGGCTTTGAATTGAACACGTCGCATGTGGAACGTACAAGTGTGTGTGTGTGTGTATGGACGTGTTGGTGAGACGTCAGACTCAACTGAACTCAACTGAAATGAACAGGATCCTCATGGGGAACCGGTCTCACTCAACTCCCCCAACAAACAGACCCTCTCCTTTCTGCCATTGTGGAGGCTGCTTGTCTCAACTCAACCACTACACTTTACACCTTTCAACTTCAAGACTTTATTCTTCGCCAACTGGGTAACAAGCATGAAGGACGCACAAAATGTGTCTGGACTGGGTGGAGTGACCTTTAACTGTAAGGTCACAGGGTCAACACCCACACGACGGTGTGTATCCATCCTGTCCGAGCGTCCTTGAGCAAGGCACTGTACCCCCTATCTGCATATTGTCTCATTGTTGTTCTGGATTAGATCATTGGATCAATCAACACCTACACTATGAAACGTTCATGTCCGTGAAGAATGATTGATGAGAGACGTTCAACACTCTGAAATCTGTTTCACAGATCAGCTCTTTACAGTATATTAACATGAGGTTAAATTGAATGCACTCCAGTGAGTTACTAAAATGTCACATCTCAATGAACCACGCAAATGATAGCACATACCGAACAAATGAAACAGGATTAATACATTTTTCATCTAACAGAAGCTGGACTAGACACAATGCATTAGCATTTTGAGTTGCCATGCTGGGCAAGTAATGTCAATTCTGTCTTACTTAATGTATGCGATATGCTTCCATGTGGACTATTTACACAGTTGTTTTTGGTCATGAAAAGTACTTGAATGGGTCTGCATTTCAAAAGGCAACATCCATCCTCACATCAATAATAATAATAATCTCTTTACACTGACTGCACAGTGCACACGTTCCATTTCAGCTTCAGTTTATAGTATTTTTATTAGCTCCAGCAGGTTTATTTTACACTGTTGTGCATTTGTATTTTTGCAGTTTTCAAAGCAGTTTTCCGGCATGTGGCACAACCACCACCACCGTCTTATGTGGTCATTTTTAATATCTTAATTTCAAACAAGAGGAGCTTGGTGGTGGGGAGGTGTCCCGTTGGGAAGGGGGTTTCTGGGTGATGTAGTTGTACAACTTCTGTCTGGGACCGGACTTGAGTTCCCAGAGTTAAAAGTGAGACAAAGTAGGTGGGAGTTTTGTGGCGTTTTGTTTGTTTTTATGTACTGAGGAATGTGTGTATAGACAGCACTGGTGGCTGTCACTGTATCTACAGAGTCAAACCTTTATTATAAATATATAAATATATATCTTATCTTGAATCTATCCTTATCTATTTTAAACCACACACTATTTTGCAGACTACAGAGCACCACCTATATCAGTCTTGAGAGATGCACTCAGTATCATTACTTGTCAGTTTTCTTTGTTTTTTTAAAAGAAAAGCTTTACTTGACTTTGAATTAAGTCTCATTTGACTTTGAGAGGAGAGGAGAGGAGAATGGGTCAATGGTTATGTTATCAAAGTCCTGGAGAAAAAAATAACAGTTTGGGGTCGGGGAATATTGGTTGTGTTTGGGGGGATGGTTTTTCCAAGCACAGAGATGTATAGTGTTTCTAGTTGTAAATGAACTTGTCAAGGATTCAAACCACTTTGAGAAACAGCCTAAAGTCTGCATGGTTTTAGAATGCTCGTGCATCGTGGATGACATGATGGCCGCCATCACGCCATGAAAATATTTTCAATTCATTTTTTGCTTTTCCTCACTGCGTCGTTAACGGCCACTGATCAGAGACGAGAGCAGATTTAGGCTTTCTTCTCCAGGTGTTCTGTGTACATCTCCTGTTCATCAAGTTAACCCCAATAACAGAACAATAAATATATGTTTTTATATTATGCACTGTCTGTGCCTTTTCTTCCTTTGATGTTGGTGGTGTGTTTGCCTTGGAGCATGGTATCCAAAAAAGATAAAGGCCAAATTACCCCTCATTTATTTACTGTCTGTCTCTCTTACTCAGCTTTCCTACTTTGTCTGTGCTACGCTGACTGACTCATCTCCCCCTGTCTGTCGCTACACTGTCTCCCTCAGCTTTCCTACAGTCTGAGAGAGGGAGACGGTGTAGAAGAGACAGTTTTCCTACTTGCTATGTCTTCTCATGTTTTCTCACTGTACACTGTCTCCCCCTCAGGTTTCCTACTGTCCGCCACAGTCTCCTCAGCTTTTCGACTGACTCTTTCCTGTGCCGTCTCCTCTGTTTTACACCCTATGTAGATTTAAAATTAGACAGCAAATTCAAGAAATCATGACAAGTAAATGAATGGAGCATATAATGATTGAGCAGCTTCGAAAAGAAGCCGCCACCCCCAAGAAAACACTTACTTGTTCAATTGTACTTCCAACTTCAAATGAAAATAGTTGCAATTGACAGATGGTCACACCTGCATCGGCCTGTCTTTCACACTATGAAGAAGAGCTGCAACCAGGGTCATTGCAAAGGCCATGATGTTCACAGCAGAATGTGCTTTTTTACAGTCAAGATATCAAAAATATCCTCCCACCCAACAATCCCTGCTGACAGGTGCCCGAGCCTATTAGGAATACATGCAGTGACACCCTCCCCCCCGGCTTCCCTCCCCCAAACATGCAGGCCAATTGTGTTTGTATTATAGACACTCGACAAAGCCGGATGCACAACAGTGGATTCGAACTCACAACCTCCTCCGCGGTGGTGGGCAGATACTTTACCACTGCGTCACCCGAGCACTGGCTGTCCTAAACTGTCAAATCTGAGGGGAAAAAAGTGTAATTCTTCAGCTGAAAATGCATATTTCTGTGGAGCCGTAAGTAGTCCAAAGGGACCTGATGAAAAATAAGTGATGAAATATAAATCAGCTTCATCACAGTGTAGCTGAACTCTACCACAAGATGGAGATATTGAGTAGCTTTTGATCAAATATAGCAACACTCATTAGATATTGGTTTTCATGTGTAGTCCTATAAGGATACAGATTGATTGGTAGTTAACAATTGTAGTCGACTATTATGTCAGCTGGCTGGTTCACTATTCTACCTGATAGTTAACTCTTTATCAGCCAGTCAACTATTCTACCTGTTCTACAAGTAGACTAAACTAAACTGAGTAGTGCATCTACATATACTATGGGGGGCGGACAACAGAGATGTAGCAGGTTACTGTGTTCTTGGAATAATTCAAATATATGTATATATTTTTAGATGGCCATGTCACAAACTGGACTCTTCAAAAATGAGTATTTTATGTCTCTGTGTTTCAGGATGTGTCCTGTGTTGATGGCTTTAATTATGTAAGTGGTATTTCGGTGTAATAAATAGACTATTTGTCTTCGTACATGTCCTTTATCTCCCTCAGTCAACATGGTATCAGGATGGAGATGAATATACAATGGAGGATTATTTACTTGATAAAGATCAGCCACAGACTGTGTTGCTCATGTATTTAGATGGTATATTGGACCAACACAAAGTGTCTGGAATGTAAAATGTTCTCTGAATGGCAGTGATTCTCTCAAATCCCTCATTTTGCTAAATCTTCTGCTGGCCTCATCTCACCTGGTACTCGGAGTACATTTACTGAGCTGGGGTTTAAGCTGATTCCAAACACAACCTGACAATCCAGAATGCTTGTTAGTGGTTGACGTGTGATAATTCAGCATACTGACATTTCAGATGGCCTTTCATTCTAGCCAGGTAGGGCCTGATAAGGGGTTTAACAAGGCACTAGACTAGAGGATGGAAGGATTGACAAAAGGAGAGCAGAAACGGAGAGGAGAGAGAAGAAATACAAATACACAGGATCAGCCAGAGGTAATGCCAGGTCACCTAAATCTCATCTGTAACCACTCTGCAAGAAAGCTGTCTGTCGGGGCAAGCCGGTCCATACTTTCTTCCCAAAGCACACCCACAGATTTGTAACAAATGCTGGCCATTGAAACCAGAGTTGTTTCTAGTAAGTGTAATCTCTAGTAGGATGAATGCATCCAGCCTACTGTTGTCCAGGTGACGTCGGGAGGAACATTTGACGACCCCTAAACCCAGTCTGGATGTTGGTGTAGAGCAGTGGTTCCAAAACTGGGGGTCCGCAAATTATTGTGGGGTGTACCCAGATGATAAGCTTAATGTGCTTACTGTTGAGTGAGAAAACAATTATGTTGCACAGTGCAACATAATTGTTTTCTCACTCAACAGTAAACAAACCAACATACAGTATAAGTGTAGACAGGGTGTCTGCACATCTCTAAAGTTACAATTTAATGACTTTTAGAAAATAGCTGATCTACAAGCTCACAACGCCTCGCAGTGTGAGGCGTTGAGAGCTTGTAGTCGGCTAGTTTCACAATATGTATCTGTGGAACCGAGTCAAACTAAATCTAATGCCTCAACTCCTACAATTCCAAGTGCTTGTCAGGGTGGTGTTCAAATATGATTATTTTGGGGGGTCCCCAGTTCAAATATGATTGTTTTGGGGGGTCCCCTGTTCAAATATGATTATTTGGGGGGTCGCCTGACAAGCTCAGAGCTTGTAGATCTGCTATTTTTGAAAAATCGTGAAAATGTGTGCAAACCTTTGTATATATATATTTTTAAAGCAAACATTTGTAACTCAAATCTTTGCTTCTGGGGGTCCCTGGAACAAAATATTTTGAGATGGGGGGGGTCTGCAGCTAAATACATATCATTTTGGGGGTCCTTACATGAAAAGGTTTGAGAACCACTGCTCTATCTGACGGATCTTGCTGGCAAATGTGTATGCGTCTTTGACATATACCTCAGGTGCTGCCTGTGACAATGTTACAGTGTTCAGTATTCAGCTATGGTAGGTCTGGTCTCTGAACCCCAGTTGCTAAATGATCACTCGCCCGGCGGGAACCACGTGAGGGAGAGACCACTTCTCTGGGGCTTATACGTTCTGTTTGGCTGTCAGGAAACCCAGCTCTGCCAATTGGGTGATTTATTGTCTCGCTACTTGCTGTGTGTCCTGCTGCATAGGGGCCCCTAAGGGCCTATAGGAAACGGGGTCATTCAGCTGTCTGAGTGCCTCTGAGATGTAATTAACTTAGTCCTGTATGACGATTTGGTGCCCTTTATCTGCCTTTTTTTCATGATAATATCTTCCTCAGGCTCAGGGCTTTAAGAGCTTGTTGCTGAGCCCAGGTATTGCCTTAGGTGAGATTAGCCAAAACTGTGTGTTTTGTTTAGGGTGACCAGATGACTTTTTGCACTGCGTTCATGCTAATTTGGATGGCAGTCATAGCCTATTGGAATGGAATATGGAAAATCTGAATGATAGATGTTTATGATATGCCTCCAGAGATAATGTGTAGGGTAGGCTACCGATTTGTGTGAGTTTTGGATACAATCTGTATGAGTAATAGAAAAACAACGTATCGTGACTTCTTGGGACAAAATGTGACCAAAGTCCAGGAATGCGGAAGTGCCGTTCTCAAACCCAAGACGTAATAAAAACACTGTTAAAATGACAGAGGCGCGCCATCTAAAGCAAACTTGTGCCACGAGAGGCACCGTCGAGCGAGTTGCCGTGCCGAGTGTTGCGAAGTCCGCTTCAGCCGTTCGAGTTAATGTTGTTTTGAAGAAAATGCAAAATGGTGGAAAATCTAGTTAGGTGGAAATGGGTGTGGCCCATATGGGGAGTTACGTCATGATCCAAGGAATTTAGGGGAAAAACATTTTATTATTGTATGACATACGGTTCCAGAGTTATAGGCCAAAATGCAAAGCGCCCTGTTATAGTGCCACCATGAAGCCTATTTGAAATATTTGTTAGTCCTTGGCCTACTGGGAGTTTGCATGCAAAGTTTTATGCTGATCGGTCTAGCGGTGTCCGAGATTAGCTGTAAGGACAGACAGACACACACGTGGACAGGGGTGAAAACATAATCTATGCCTACCGGCCTTCGGCCTGGCAAAGAGAATATTAGCAATTTTTTTACACTGGTCATCTGTATTGTCCATGCATTCTCAGGCCATTTGCTAGAGTAGACCTACATAATGTCTCAGCATCATCCCCACAATCTCCTCACAGTCCAAGATGCATCAGCACACCAATAAATAGTGTGGCGCAAATAAGCCACGCTATAAATACTTTGTCACATGGATAATTGCAATCAGATGCAAAACAAGAGAGAATTACACACAGCTGAGAACACTTATGGCCGTGTACAGTATGCACTGGCATAATTAGGGCAATATATTTTGTGAATTGGAACATAATATGGGAAAGATAGCAGATGCAATCATGCAAATGATGGCCATTTCATGGTGCTATCAGCAGCCGCAATCCATTCTTTGTGAATTCGCCCTTCAGAATTAAAAGAACATTCTGGATTTTACTGTGTGTGTGTGTGTGTGTGTGTGTGTGTGTGTGTGTGCATTTCCAGTGTGTAATTTTTTTCCCCACCCGCTTGACATTGCACACTTTGAAGTGTTCCTCCTTCCTCCTCCTCATGTGTCTGTTGGGCTGCTCTGCTTTGTGCTGACAGACTGACACCAGCAGGAAACACACCACCCGCTGAGTCCTGACTGAGGAGGGAAAAAAAGACTGGAAAATGACAGGAAAGATGAAGAAGAGTAGAGGGAGAAAGGAGAATGGAGATTATCTTGCACAATGATGAGTTTTGCAACAGTAGGTAACTGAGACCGTACTCTTCATCATCACACTCATCGTCACCTTTACTCTTGACAACTGTTGGTGTGTGTGTGTGTGTGTGTGTGTGTGTGTGTGTGTGTGTGTGTGTGTGTGTGTGTTTTTGTGGTAGGCTACAGGGTGAGTAGCCTATATGCGACAGAATTATTAACATTGCATACCATCCAGAGATCAATAATTTAATTGATAGAGGTTAAGCAGATTGTGCTGCAGTCTCTCTCTCTCTCTCTCTCTCTCTCTCTCTCTCTCTCTCTCTCTCTCTCTCTCTCTCTCTCTCTCTCTCCCCATCTCCCTCTCTGCCTGCCGATATACATACTATATATCTTTCTGTCAAAACCCCCCACCCCCTCTACACACTCCAGTCTTTTGACATTACACAAGAAAAAGAAAAAAAGTAAGAAAAGAAAGATAGATAACTAGAAAAAGTGCTCCTCGGAGCACAGGTCTCCGCCAGGTCAGGTACGTTATTCTGGCCTCCTGGTGGCGCTATAATAGGCCAATGTGAAAAGGGTGCCAACCGTGCCATTTATTCTTGCATTGACACTGCATTCATGATTTGAGGCATTTTGTTCCAAAAATGTGTTTTGCTAAATTAGACCTGCTGGTGGCGCTATAACAGGCCAATGTGAGAAGGGTGGCATTTCTTCCTCAGCCTAGTGGGAATGTGCGTGTGAAATTTCACGGAAATCCCAAGCTGTGTGTATACTTTGAGACTTTTTGTTCAAAACGGACCAATCCTGCAAACTTTGGAAGCCAACCTTAGGCAATGAGGATGGAATATGGGAAATCGGACAGATCCGTGTTGATGACATGAGTATAGTGATACTGTGTACCAATTTGCATGACGTTTGGATACAATTTGTAGGAGTAATATAAAAAAATGGGTTATGCACAAATCGGCCTCCTGGTGGCGCTATAACAGGCCCATGTGAAAGGGGCAGAGGTTCTGAATTGGCCTCCAGGGAGTGTGTGTGCACAGTTTCGGAGCGACCGGGCCAACGGTGCCGGAGATTAGCTGGTGACAGACGGACACACGGACACACACACGGACGGACGGACAAGGGGTAAAACATACTCTCTCGCCATGCCTTCGGCCTGGCGGAGACAATAATGACATATTGACAACAGAATGTTTATATCAGCGTAGACATCTATTATATCTACTACAACTATTGTTGTAGTAGAGTTGATGGTCGGTGTGTATTCTGTTTAATTGGAAGTTGTGGTGCTGCAGGGCTGGGACATATAGGTGTGCCCAGTCAGCCAGAACCATATGAATGCATCCAGAAACATAATAAGGCAGGAAATCTAGCGACCCCAATCTTCAAAATAAAAGTCAGCATTATAAGTTGTATGCCTTTATTGGAAGCTCCTAAGAGTTGATGACAAGGTAGCAGCACGCTGAATGGAACTGACAGGTCACTGCCAGAGTAGCCCGGAACTCAGGGCCCATTAAGTAATTCTGTGGGAACCAACTCACAGCAAGAGCACGGCAGAAGTATGATGGGTACTGAAAAAGGACAACAACTTTCATACCATTGGGAAGCCTGTTTATTTCACTTTTAAATGGTGCCCCATTTGTAAGGAACCTGCCATTTGTGGGGTGAGCTGCATGCACAGCTGAGAAAACTTGCCAAATCTTCTCGGCCAATACCAAACAACTTATTCTGCTGTTGCTATTGACTCTTGTTTGGTCATTGTCATTTGATGGATTGGATGATTGAAGTCTATCACTTACAGAGAAGAAACAGCGCATATTAAGTCAGCCAAATTGGTTAGTTTTACTGAGGTTACGTTTAGGAATACCTGGTGGCGACCATTCCGAGGTCGCCAGATTTGCCCCGGGCGAGTGCGTTTTGGGGCAAGCGTTCTTGAATTTGTGCTGCTCCCTGCTCATCTCACAAATGCACATTCCTTACAAATTAGACACAAATTTAGATATCACATATCTAATCAAATTAAATAGCTATAATATCAACATAAAATCTAATAAATCTAATATAATACAGTGATGTTGTTAGGTTTTTAATGAAGTGAGTCCCAGGACTCACTGGTGGTCATTTGAATGAGTCCCACTAATCTTAGATTAGATGTTGGCAGTGCAGAAGCATAATTACCTTGATGCTGATAACATTAACGAGTGTCAACGAGCGTCAGCTGGACACACACACGCGCACGCGCGCACACGCACACGCACACGCACACACCCACCTGCCCTCTGCAGTGCTCTAATTTGAAAGTGACATACTTAGAAACCTCTCCTCCTCATCCTCCTCATCTTCAGAGCCATCATCACCCTCCATCTTATCTCCCATCTCCGCGGCTGTAATGTGTCAGCAGTCAACGGGCTGTGGGACCTATAGGGACTTCAATTTTGAAAAACCGTGACCGGAAGCTGTTATTTCTTACTCCGTTAAATTGACAGTGAGCTACTGAGACTCTGCGGTAGAGAGAGGAGAGGGAGAGAGAGGGAGAACTGAGAAGGAGGGAGAGAGAGAGAGAGAGAGAGAGAGAGAGAGAGAGAGAGAGAGAGAGAGAGAGAGAGAGAGAGAGAGAGAGAGAGAGAGAGAAGGGAGCCCAGGCTCCCAACAACACACAACTGCTGCCTGCAGCAGGTTTCTACAGCAGCAGCAGCAGTACCAAGAAACCTCTCCTCCTCATCCTCATCTTCACACAGCCATCATCATCATCACCTCCTCTCCTCTCTCTCCTCCGCGGCTTTGTAATTTCTGCAAGTGGTGCGTGTTTGAGGAGCAATAGAGGGAAACAACACAGTGCTTTTCTGAAGTCACACAATTGGATAGGTGGCCAATTTGGGGTGAGTTTAGGACGCAGATTGTTGTTCCCAGGACTGGACTGGACGGACTAACGGGGGAGAGAGAGAGAGAGAGAGAGAGAGAGAGAGAGAGAGAGAGAGAGAGAGAGAGAGAGAGAGAGAGAGAGAGAGAGAGAGAGAGAGAGAGAGAGAGAGAGAGAGAGAGAGAGAGAGAGAGAGAGAGAGAGAGAGAGAGAGAGAGAGAGACCTCCGGACAGACGGTGGATGGAGTGGAGACGCGCCTGAAGGCTGAGGACGGGTAGAGAGGTGGAGGTGGAGTTGGTCGGTCCTCTCCTCCCCCCTCCTCCTCCCCCCCACACCCACCCACTGCAGCAGAAAGAGAAAACTCTGGGTGAGAGAAACATGTGAGGGGAATACCCTCCTCAACCCCCCTGTTGTTGTTATTGTTGTTTAATAGCCCTTCTTTTATTTACATGCATTTCAGTTTGATGAGTTTTATTGCCACAGGAGATGGATGATAATTAAGCCTACTTTTCTTTTCTTTTTCCTCTTTTGCCAAAGCATTTTGGCAAAAAAAAGCACTTTGGCAAAAAAGCTTTTGGCATACATTTGGCAAAAAAATGGCACTTTGGCAAAAAAAAAGCACACAAAAAACTGCAATATGCATGTATGCAGAAGTCAGTTTTCATGTGTTGTGTTGTGTTGTGTTGTGTTGTGTTGTGTTGTGTAACTTGTGTTGTGTTGTGTTGTGTCCATGTACAGGTGTGTGTGTTCAAGCATCTCTGTCCTCATTGACATGCACAGAACAGACTTCACTGCAAAGTGGGCTTCATATGAGGGAACTTGTGTTTTTTTTCATCATCATAGTTGACAATAATTGACGTAATTAACAATCGGATTAATTTAAGGGTGTCGCTTGCAAGTTGCCAAAAGAGCCGTTCTTTTTTGGAAAGCAACACCGTTGTACTACGAAGGATAAATTAGGCAAGTGCATGAGTTCCACGTAAAGCTCCCTATAATATGTAACTATTGCATAGCCTGTGGGGTAATGGTGCTTAGTCTTTGTTGGGGTCCGGACTGCTTTGACTGAAACGGTTTACTGAATTGCTGAGAGATCCAGTCAATGTATAAAGCCTGTGTTCATTTGTTCATAACTTGGATAGTGTATACAAATCGGACACATTAGGCCATTTCTTTTCCTTAATTCCTTCCACTTTTCTCTCATCTTTTAATATTCAGCCACTTGGTGCTGCGATAAGAACTAATCACTTATTGACGATAGTCATGCATGTTCCTGCCTGGTAGAGAAATATCTAGGCGTAGTTTTGTAAAGGCTAATGCGTTATTCCACTTGCTTAAGTGGTTATGGAATATAGCATCTATTATTCCACCATAAACAAACTGGCACAGATCGTCATAGCTTTACTGCAATATTGCAGAACATTGGGCCTCATGCAGCAATAAGTTCCTAATGTTTCCTCTTACATTTCTTCCTAAGTGAATTCCTAAGAGAAGTTGAGTCAGATTCATGAAACGTTCTTAAAAGGCAGAATTGTTCGTAACTATGTTCTTGATGATGATGAATCCCAATCCTCGTAACTTGAAGGGGTGTGCCAGTTCATCCTAATTACCATAGGGAGCCGCCCCACCAATCCCCATATAAGGCATGACTGCATGGCTCTGCCTGCAGTCACACCTGTGTGTGATTGCTGCACACAGAAATCACAGGAAATCACACACAGAAATAAAATTTAGAGAATGAAGTAAAGAATACCTAAACTATGGTGGAACACCAGACTCCAAACATAAAAATAAATTAATTAATAGTTCTGTGGAGGTACTTCTGAAGTGAACAGCAAATTATTTTATTTAATTAATGAATGTATTTTATTATTTCTCTCACATTAATCAACATATCACCACTAGACATCAATGTACATTTGCTGAAATTAGCTGTTAAAAATGTTATCCATATTTCATGTTCAGGAGTAGCGTTAGTAGTGGATATAAAACATTTTATTACTGAAAGCTGGTGGGTGGATATGGAGGGTCTTTAAGGTAGCAGCTGCTTGGTATGTAATGGGGTGGAAATAGGGGTGTGGTGGGTGATATGGTGGTGCAAGGAGGGGTGTAGGGGGCTATGTGGGGGGGATGGGTATGACGGGTGGGTATAGGGGGGCTTTCAGGTAGGAAGGGGACTGGAAAATGGGGGTGTGGCGAATGTCGGGGATATGGGGGTGGGGGTATGGGGGGGTGATGAGGTGGGGTGAGTGGGGGGTTATGGGGTAGGTATGGGGCTTGGGCTTCAACTCAACTGGGTCCGTTTGGGTTAGATTGTAATTTCAGACCCGTCTCAAATATTTTCATGTCAAGGACCCCCAAATTGACATGCATTTGGCTGCAGACCCCCACCTGAAAATATTTTCTGCCAGGGAAAATGTTTCAAGATTTATCAAAATGTCTCGAAAATAGCCGATCTACAAGCTCAAAATGGCCAGTAATGGGACGTGTTGTGAGCTTGTAGATCGGCTATTTTCAAACAAAGTATAAAATAGGGTTAAAGTGATTAAACTGTTCTTCGTTTGCTGTGGACCCCCTGAAACTCCCTGAAGGACCCCTGGGGGTCCCCAGACCACACTTTGAGAACCACTGCTCTAAAGATATGATAAAAATATTATTGTAATTTAAATCCTATATTATACAACTGTAGAATTGAAGAAACTTCGAGAATTAATTATTTTTGCACAAATATGTCACACTTAAGAACTCAAAGGCCAGCCTAAGAGTGCTCATCAGTGTGTGTAGATTCTGTTCTTACCTGAGAACAGATCACAGCTAAGAAAACATTGGAGTATACCAAAATCTTCTTAAAAACCTCTTAAATGGGTCTAAGAAAAAAAATCCTCTTAAGAAAGTGTGCGTAGATTCTGTTCTTACCTAAGAACAGATCACAGCTAAGAAAACGTTGGAGAATACCTAAGTCTTCTTAAAAACTTCTTAAGTGGGTTTAAGAAGAAATTTCCTCTTAAGTACCGTTGCTGAATGAGGCCCATTGAGAGTTTTTGATACCGTTAGACATTGTGTGGCTCTTTTTTTATTCAGATGTTTAGGTCTTCTATGTTAATGAGGAGATTAATTAAGCGAGTGTGTGATACTGTGAGAAGGGGGAATTTAGATGGATTACGAAAAACACCCGCGTAGTTCAAAAGCGATTGCACGTCTCTCTCTCTCTCTCTCTCTCTCTCTCTCTCTCTCTCTCTCTCTCTCTCTCTCTCTCTCTCTCTCCATCGACCAGAATATTGATTAGGTGTTGCAAGTGGGGAGCAGGAGAGTGAATGCCCAATGCAGTCACACTGTTTACACTCACTATTGCGGAAGGAGGGGAGGTATAGGAGCTGTTCTTTCAGCACCCATTACCATTTAATAAAGTGACTCAAAACGTCGCAAATTCTGGAGTTTCGGGATCAAGATGACACTTTTCCCACGCAGTGTTAATGAATCTATTTTCATTGAGCTACTTGCTCTCTCTCTATTGTCTATGTAAACATAGTTGGGTCCTGCATGCTGCTGGTGGTAGCAGCAGCCCTGTCAGCCATTAAGCTTAATATCTCCCTGGTCAGCTGCATGGGAACATATGGTTTCAAGTTACCATAGCTTCAACATCTAGGCTAACTAGAGCAGTGGGTATACCCACACACATTGTAATGCTGTTATAGAATTAATTATAAACAACATGAAAGCCTTCCAACCAAAGATGTACTGAATTACATGTCCCAGACTGCTGGCCAATTAGTTCCACTGGAAAAACAACACAGTTAAGTGGACTGTGGGTTACATAGGACTTTAAACAGTGTGTCAGTGACTATACAAAATTGGGCATGATTAATTTTAATAAGATAATGGTAAATGCCTCCATGAAATCCTACTGAACGATGTTGTTTAATGTAGGTTGCGGAGATATCGCTTGGGTGGTGAGAGATTAGCGAACAAGAGGTAAATATTGTCAGAGGATGGCAGTAAGTAACTGGACCACATAACTGGTTAATTTCCAGCTGGACACTGTGTTGCATGACATTACTGTCCTGTCTCTCTACTATACTGTCTACTTAAAGCAAAAGCTAAACTGCCTTTACACTGAAGCATATTAAAGGTGCTTTGTGATAATAAGTGATATTTTTTTGGTTAAAACAAAACATTAAAAAGTTAATTGTTGGAAAGTTAACTTAACTCATTGCTATAGTAGTGCAGTAACAGGAGTCTCCCTGTCTCTCCAGTTCAATAGTAAACAGAAAATACATTTTCAGGTGGGACACCAATTTCATCTTATCAGGAGAGAAAACACCACCAAGGTATTAATTGGATGAAATTGGTATCCCTTTTATCTATTTTTATTTTCTTTCTACTAACAGCTGGAGAGATGGGGAGACCCCTTTTATCAAACAAACACCCTGAAATGATTGCTATGGGAATATAGACACTTAAACAAACAAAGATAATTTCAGCATTTTAAATATATGGAAATAAACAACCCTACTTAATCAAAACAAGGGTAATGCTAGTTCTGCAATCTTGACATTTGTGCTGCTCATTTCTGTGGGACAGAAAACAATGTCTAAACCTCTTTAGGAGAGAGAGTGCTGTTTGTCTCAGTACAGACAGTTAGTTCCGCTTGTCTCGAGGACAGAAAGTTCTTGCTGTCGTCTCTATGGACAGATGATTTGTGAAGTTTGTCTCTAGATAGTTACAGTAAGTGCTGTTTGCCTTTTTGAACAGCACTGCAGCTGGGTACTAATATACCCAGTGGGCTGCTCTTTACTGTTTTAAGTTAGCTCACACGCTGTGTGAGAGTAAAGTCTGTCACAGTGCACGGATTCAGCAGACATAAAAACATGGTCCGATCTGCTTTCCATTGTATTAAAATTACATTCTAACTTTGAGCAGCATAACAAAATGTCACTCTCACAGCGCTAGTTGAAGCTGTACTCTCACAGTATAGGCTACCACAGTGTTTGAGGATTCTTTCAGCTCTAAACCTGGAGTAAGCAAGTAGTTAGTACATAAAACTTGAACACTGCAAAATCCCCCAGGACACTATAGGGAGTATAGGATCATTGGACAAATGGACTTGCCCAAAGCTAGCAAGAGAAAGCCTCTCTGCAGTACTCTTTGGTTCCATCCAAACCTCTCCTTCGTGCTGTTCTGCCACACTAGCATTTTGGTGCTTGTACCAGTATGAGTAGTTATAAATAAACCCCTTTCATTCTTCTTGATTCTTCTGCAGTATTTTTCAGTTCTTGTGGCGGTTGAGTAAAGCACTCTTGCTTCATCACAAGACAGCTCGCTGAAAAGAACTGATCTACAAGCTTGAGTGAGTTATTCCAAACACTGTACTACCAGACGGAACAACCAGTCTTCTAAAACTGGACTTTAACGAGGCTGTTGTAATCTAAAAATGCATTTAACAACAGCCTTAACTTAGTTAATCCCGAAATGACTGCAATATACCAAGCATCTACTATACTCTCCACAAGACCAAACTGGAACCTAATAAATTACAAGTCATCATGCCCACAGTCCCCACGTGATGCTTTCAAAATAAAATAACAGAATATGAGAAAATAAGGTAGAGAGAAGGGAAATACATAAACTGTGACAAAACACAGTAGGAACGCTGGGAAAGGAGATTGTAGGCGAGACAGACTGTATAGGGAAACTGAAAGGGATAAAGTGTATGACAGACAATATGAAAGCTGAGAGGGAGTCAGCGTAGCAGAGACAGACAGTAGGACAGCTGAGATGGAAACTGTGTAGGTGAGAGAGACAGACAGTGGGAAAGATGAGATGGAGACCGTGTAGGAGAGACAGACAGTAGGAAAGCTGAGAGGGAGACGGTACAGGAGAAAATTCTCTGTCAGGATTCGACACAAGCCGCGTGTGTGTGTGTGTGTGTGTGTGTGTGTGTGTGTGTGTGTGTGTGTGTGTGTGTGTGTGTGTGTGTGTGTGTGTGTGTGCGCGCGTGCGTGCGTGCGTGCGTGCGTGCGTGCGTGTGTGCGTTCTCCTGCTAATTGGGGGACAAATGCAATTTATATTAACACCCTCTATCCCTTTAATTCTCTGTTTTCTCTGTCTTTGTCCCCTCCGATGCCTAAGACAATGTTATTGTTGTATATTAAGCCAAGTGAGCTAAATCGAATAAAAGCCTAGATTTTAATTGTAAATGCTGGAGCCATTTAGTGAGACCCATTCACCCGAGGGCCTGTTTACCCTGTCCTGAATGGGTCCGGTTAATTCAAACGGAGTCTTGGACCTCTTCGCTTTAATGCAGCTTTAATTCCCTCCGTCTTTTATCTTATCTATTGAGAGTTCTTTGATTCTGTTCAAAGCTTGTCTTCCTGTTGTATGGCCAAACAGTCCTTCTGTGTACAGATATTGCAACTACAGTACTACTACTGCTACTATTGCTGGTACTGCTGCTGCTGCAGCTTTTGCAGATTTTAATTGGCCGCTTGACAACATGGACAGCTACAGTACACGGCCTGCGACTGCATCAATGGTTTCCTAGTGGTGTAAAGCTGTACATTTACTCAAGTACTGTACGTAAGTACAATTTTCTGTACTTTTACCTCTACCCCACTACATCTCGGAGACAAATGTTATACTTTTACTCCACTACAGTAACCACTTCAGCCCTATGTACATTTCGGCCATTTGAAAATAGCCAATCTACAAGCTCACAATGCGTCGCGATGCGACGCATTGTGAGCTTGTTGATCTGCTATTTTCAAAAGATTTGTATACATTTTCTACATTTGAAAAGTTGTGAAATGGGACATTCTGCATAATGAGTAGCCTACTTTCTTACTTTTGGCACTATAAGTACATTTTGATACCAATACTTTTGTACCTTTACTCAAGTTAACTTTGAATTCCGGACTTGGGAATACTTGTAACAGAGTATTTCTACATTGAGGTATTGCTACTTTTATTTAAGTAAAAACTTTGAGTACTTTTTCCACCACTGTGGTTTCCTGAGGTAGCTACGAGAGACCTCATGTTCCAGGGGTTCCAATAAAACTTTTCCTTGCGAATTAAAGGGCACCCATTAGCCTTTTTTTTTATTATTTTGTTTTCTTTAATTTTCCACTCCTTTCCAATTGGCCCCCCTGGCAGCCCCCTGGGGGCCACAGCCCCCCACTTTGAAAAATCAATACCCACAGAAGCTAATGTGTCATTTAAGGGTGCCATTTAGCAAGGCACTGGAATCCATCCTTCTCTTTCACTGTGCACCTGACTGGATGAGCGCCTCGGCTAATCGCCCCGGAGATGTCGATGTGACTGTTCTCTTGAAATACTGTGTGGTTTTGTAGCCAACCAGTTGGAGAGCTGTCCTGTCAGGTCTGACTGATCATCAATAACCTCATGGCATTGATTCAAATGACTCGTCCTCTTAGGCTCTGCTCCATATCTACATTAAAGCAGAGTGAACGGAGATTTTGTCCAATAATGTTCTTCCTTTCCTACTGCTTTCGAATTGCTGTCTGACAGACACGTTTAACTTCTACTCACTTTAAGAAACGCTGGAGGCTCGAGCTGTTCCAAACCGCATTCCAAAGTCACAGTTAATAATAGTTCCATGATATACAGACAACTATAATGCCTTAAATGTTATGTTCTTGTGACACTTTGAACAATTGTTCACCCAGGCCTCTTCTCATTTGGCTTATGGTCATATTATTGGTGTTTTAAATTCTCAGCACTGTTTATATTGGAGCCTGCCTGACTGATATTGGAGTTTTGAGACCGATAGCGCTTTTAGTGAGGCACATTAACAGATTACCAATATGCCAGATGTATGGAGGACCGGTATGACGATGGAGGGCTCGTCTGAGGACGACCTAGAGCAGTGGGTTTCAACCTTTTTCATGCCAAAGACCCCTAAATTATAGATTTATAGAAATATAGATTTGGCCGCGGACCCCCATCTGAAAATGTTCTGTGCCAGGGACCCCCAGAAGCAAAGATTTGAGTAAAAAATGTTCGCTTTAAAAATATATGTATATTCAAAGATATGCACACATTTTCAAGATTTTTCAAAAATAGCAAATCTACAAGCTCATATAGAGCGGCACTCGGTGCACTTCATTCCGTGGATAGCCGCCTCGGAACTCCCGAATTGCGTGCATATGTACGGCGAGTCCCACGGTGGGCGTAACCAGTCGCAACCCGGAAAAACCCGGAAGCAGAGCAGTCCCCACAAAAAAAATTACGATTCTGTGCCTATCGGTACATAACTCAAACGGCGCTGAGTAGGCACAGGCGAACGTCCCACCGTTCAGGACGGCAACTCGGTCGCCTTAGCTCCCTCGGTGGTCCTTCACGGGGTGACAGTTCGCCTGTGACTGCGCGCCTCCGAAATGGTTTTGTCACAAAGGGAGCGCCGTACATATGCACGCAATTCGGGAGTTCCGAGGCGGCTATCCACGGAATGAAGTGCACTCGTTCCGTACAATGTTACGGTAATCTCTGGAGATCGGGTTGCAGCTCGCTGGGGACCCGCTGGTACCTCCTCAAGGACCACTGGTGATCCCCGGACCACTGGTTGAAAACCACTGACCTAGAGGGAGAATATGATGGCTATTATAGTGAACTTTTGAGCCGGAATCAAAATATAGACCTTTTATTTGTGGATTGTGTGGATTTGTGATTGTGCAAATGGAGGAGGGGTGTCTGAGAGGTAGTGGGAACCTCTTATCTGTACGTTTTTCTTTCTTGATGAAACTCCTCACTGTCAGGTGTAAAGAAGCAGCTGGTAGCTCCATGCGTATCAGAGGAGGCATTCCGTTTGCTAGTACACACGCTCCTCAGGGGGTTAGCGGTGAGAGGGAATGTGGGTTGGAAGGGGAAAGAGAAATAGAGCAGTTGTTCTCAAACGGTTTTCGTGCCAAGGATCCCCAAATTTATATATATTTGTAAATGCTTTTTGCCAGGGACCCCACAGAAGAGAAGATTTGTGTCAATGTTTTTTTTCCGATATTCTTAAATATTTTCAAAAATAGTATTTTAAAAAAAATATCCAACATATAAATGGATAAAGTGGTTAAAGTGATTGTGAGGCTGTACTAACTCATTTTGCTGGGGGCCCCCCTGGAACAACCCCCTCAAGGACCCCCTGGGGGTCCGCGGACCCCACTTTGAGAACCACTGAAATAGAGGCCTTTAAGTTTTTTTTATTTGTCATTCCTCTCTCTGAGTGCAGCATTCAGGCAGTTAATCTGATTATGAGTCATTGGACCAGATTAAAAGCAAACTTGATTTATTAAATGTTCTGTTCTGCCAGGGGAAAGAAAAGAGGAGCGAGCCCCAAAACCCCCCCCCCCCACCCAGTACCTTTTTTCCCTCCTCAGTCTTTTTTTCTCTCTCCATTTTCCTTACCGGCATCTTCTGTCCATCTATCTCTTTGATCTTCATTCTCTTTGGTAAATCTCGGCTATCTTTTTCAATCGGTTTCTCTCCTCTTTATAGTTCTCGTTCGCTGTTGCTTCTCTTGCGTCTCTCTCTGGATGATAGGACCATATCGTTGCTGTCGGGCAGAAACCTTGTATCTCCATATTTCAAGTGTTTTTTTTTGTAAACGAATGGCCTACTTCGTCATACAAGAGTGTGGCACAAAAGTAGTGAAAATAGCAGATCTACAAGCTCACGGCGCATCGCAATGTGACACATTGTGATCTTCTAGATCTTGTATTTTCACTATTTAGCCTATTTGTTTTTAGAATAATAAAAAAAGAATAGTGTTGGACATACAAGGTTTCCACCCCCACAGCAACGATATCTATCTGTGTTATTGGGTTACTGTGGGGTATTGATCAGGTGTGTTAAGCTACAGACATTCACATCCTGTCTACTCTGCTCTCCTTCCTCTCTCCTTCCCTCTACTGCTCTTCTTTCCTGCTCTATTCACCTGTTTCCTAGGCTGTGTGTTTTCCACTTCCTGTCGGATTTCATTGGATATCATTAGTCATCTGACCAGTTTCATTGGATTTCATTGGATCAAATCGACAGGAAGTGGAAAACACACAGGAAGTGGAAAGCCTAGGAAACAGGTGAATAGGTTCTATGCACAGCAGCCATATTGTAAAGAAATTGGGACTCTTCCTACTTCCTTAACAGGTGTTACCAATAATACTAATTAAGGCTCTGTTCCATTCTGTTCAAACAGAGTCAGGGTGCTGATGTTGTGCATGTTGGCTCACTGGAAACACCAGTGGGTCTCAAAGTGTGGTCCAGGGACCCTCATGGTTCCTTGAGGGGGTTCCAAATGGCCTCTTACGGGTGTGTAAAGGGGGTCCTTGAAATTAAAAACAAGTTTGAGAACCACTTTGCTACACAAAATGGAACAGAGCCTTCATTAGCATCATCGGTAACACCTGTGAAGGAAGTAAGGAAGACGCCCAATTTCCTTCCAATATGGCTGCTGTGGAAAGAGCCTATTCCTCTACTTTATTTCTCTCATCCTCTGTTCTCTGCTTCCCTCTCTTTTCCTGTCGTGTCGTCCATTCTCCTGATTCCCCCAGTCACACAGCTGTCCTCAGCATGCATGAACACACACATAGCCAAACAGTGCAGCTATATACAGCCATCTACAGTACAGCATTAACCCATTCAATCTGGGAACGCATCTGTGTCATTTTAAGATTTATTTTACTATTAAAAAATAGCAGCTATACAAGCTCATAGTGCAGCCCAGAGTGCTGCGCTATGAGCTTGTAGATCTGCAAAAATAAACATTATCTTGAAAAAAAAAGTCTTTGAATATATGTATTTTTAAGGCGAACATTTGTAACTCAAATCTTTGCTTCTGGGGGGTCCCTGGAGCAAAACATTTTGAGATGGGGGTCGGCGGCCAAATATATATCTAAAAATGTTTTCTAAATCCTAACAGTATGTTGCTATATCAGTGGTGCTCCAACTTGTCAAGGACCCCCAAATGAGATGTATTTGGCCGCGGACCCCCATCTCGAAATATGTTGTTCCAGGGAACCCCAGAAGCACAGATCGAAGTTAAAAATGTTCGCTTTAAATCATATATATATATACAGTATATTCAAAGATTTGCACGCATGCTCATAGTGCGGCACTCGGTGTCGCACTTTGAGCTT